>NW_010101033.1:26853-79130 GCF_000699245.1 Pterocles gutturalis
AAGGTAGCAGCAAAGTACCTTTTCACAGCAGATGGATATAATTCTGCTGAATATACTTTCAGTTTTCATTATGCAAAGGCCAGTGATTATAGCTGCATAGTGAAAACATAGAAAAGCATGGCACAGAACAAGATATAGAGATGGATGTAGACCTAAAGTTTCCAATGAATTCACTAGTGTACCTGCCAACTAAGTACTCCCAGTTAAGTCGTATCCAGTCCCAGGCCATTGTTTTCCCATAGGTGTTGTATGAGATGTATCTCAGGACTGTGAACACATCTTGGCTTTTGATGAGGCTGGTGTTGTAAATATATTTCAGATATCTAAGGAAAATGCAATAAGAATCAAAGAGAGCTTGTCATGAAAGACCATGGAAAGCGAATATGTTCCGAAACTCTTATTCACAAAAAATTAAAATTAATTTGGGCATGGTATGCCTGCAAGTGCTGCAGTTATACTTCCAGTTACAGCAAAAATGGTTTTGACTGGCAGAGTGGCAGGATCTCTCAGCACACACGTTTGCAGGGAGATGAGTAGTATGGTACTGGCTTCACAGCAGCAGCTGCAGGAGAACACCCTTAAACTGTTGTGTGGTGGGATTAAAGATTGTCTTCTTTTTTCCTATATGTAAGGGACAGTTTTCTCAATCTGTTTGCTTTTTTCCCCTTCCTTGCTATTTTAATAGTAAATTAAGAGATGAGTTGTCCCTGCTTTAGGGAGGATTTTTATTTTCTGCAAATATAAGCTGATCCAGATAATTAATTAATGTCTTAATCATGTCAGCAATTAGTAATTGAATGGTTTTAGATTATGGCTGTTGTGGTCACAAGAATTTAGGAATACAGCTGCCTCCTACCAGTATTTTAATTACTCTAACTCTTATATTTACTCTTCCTGAACCTCTCATACTTCCTTGTTTCATCTTGTTTAACCTTGGAACTCTTCCAGACAAAGACTGCTCCATCTTATGATATTTAGATAGGGCTCCAAGAAAGTGGAGATGGTCCCTGGTGAAGATGTTTGCCTGCCTCTCTGCTACATGATACAACTACATGCAAAGTTATCAGATAGCTTAAAGGAGCTGGGGTGTCTGTGCAGAGCAGCAGCCTGGGGAGGTGCTCACCCAGCCTGACAGCTGGATCAGCCTGGGGCAGTGTCCAGACTCTCCATCACTGCCATGGTGGCATGGATGCATCATTTCTGGTTCTAGCTCTAGTACCTCCGCACAACACTTCACGGAGCATTGCGACTTCACTCGGATGCCTTCATAGGACTGTTGGTAATAGTTGGTCAAAGCTGTTTGCCTAATATTGGCTACTTAGAAGGCAGATATCTAGTCTAAGCAGACTCCCTCTGTAGCCAATGGAGGGTGACTGGCAACACCCAAAAGCAATTCTTCCCATTTTTAAGTCCCTTTCCTGGTCTGGAATAAACAGTGCTCTGGAGGTCCTGCCTCCCTTCACTAGTTATGGAGGAAACTTGCAAGACTAATTTTCTCATGATGCCTAACTGTTAGGCAGCTAAAATTACACAGGGTGAAGGCACTGCTGGAAGAGCTGAAGGCTGTTGATTGTGTGCAGAAACTACCATGTGTTCAATATCTTTCCACTAAAGGAGCAAGGCTTTTTTTCTACTATAGTACAATCTCAGAGGGGGGTGTTAGGTAACTGGTCTTGAAACTGTGCTGCATTCCTCATGCTGTAATCTGACAAAAATGACAGCACAGGAGAGAGGAGAGGGGAATGAGCAGTGACCAGTTTCTTCTGTAGGGAATGAAAAATCTTTGTGTGTTTAAATCACCTGTCCAAAAGGGTGATGTCCTGCACTGATGCCAGGCCATAGAGCAGCTTTTCTTTTTCTTGTGCTAATGAAGTTTCTTGGTATTTCTTGAACATGTAGTTCCACGATGACTCATTGCCTGAGTTCTGCATCCCATAACGATAAACCAAGAGTCGGAGATTTGCAGGAATACTAAAATAAAGAAACAGTACTTGAATATTCTTCCCCCTTTCCTGCTTGGGATCTGTGACCAAGTCACATGCTGTGTTCTTCACCAGCCACAAAAGCTGTGAGCACTTACGCTTTTCCTTGTAGCCATTGCTCGAATAATTGAGAAGCATTGTTCAAAGATTCTGTGTCACCCATACTGCAGGCAAAGTCTAGAACAGATGCACGAAAAAGCCTATAAAAGAGAGAGACAGAGAGAGAGATATTTTCCTACTGCTTAGCATTCTTTGAATCCATCAATAATATGAGAAGAAAAAAAAAAGTTTGTTCAACCTCTCCAAATGGCTTCCAAAATCAGTCCAAGTCAGTTGATTCACAATGGGTTTTACCAGGTAGCGAAAATATTCCTGAGGTAGAAAAAGGAGGTGTGTTACTTGTGTAAAGTTCTTTAAATAATAACACATTTGTGTTCACAGTTTATTCTCCTTCATTTTTCCCAGACTAGCATCTCTTAAACCAAAAAGTAACACAAACATGCATATTCACAAGCTTTCCAGATCACCACAGCACGCCAAGCCTGCATGCTTGTAGTACTGATGCACAGAGAGGACAAAGGCAACCTGCTCCAAATGGAGGTTGGGGCACAGCAAGGACACTGCCGCAACTGTTTTCCAGAGATAATGCTGAGTTCAGGACACGTGTATTTTGGGAACCAGTAAATCACGTTCCGCATGTAAAGTCAACTAGCAAACCTGTTCAATGCCGCACTGAGATACAGCCATCCTTTGTGCTGAGGACAGGTGACAGAGATTTTGCTGCCCAATACATACTTCTTTATTGGATGCAGGACAACCTTGACTAACAAATGTCTCTACTGTGACTTATGGTGATGGATTATAAGAATAATCAGGCCCAATTTCTTTACTCCAGGTGCATAGTCCTGAATTGAGAATTCAGGTAATTCAGAGATCAGTACTAAGCAGTTTTCAGCACTTTTTTAAAGAGTACAGTAGGAAAAAGTAAATATTGGTAGCTCAGCAATGTTGAAAATCACTTGAACTTCAATGTTGTTGCTATTACAGATCCTGAACTGTCAGATCCAGTGGTCCCATGCAGGAATGGGGTTTTCTTTTGCTTCATCACCTGAAATTGGGGATAGAGACTTGTATCATCTTCAAGCATGTCTGCAAGGTAAGTTACAGCCGTTATAACTCTGTGCCAAGGTAAATAGTCTGCTTCCTTTGTCAGGTATTTTGTGAGCTCCAGGGGAACAGAATAATTCACAAGTCCAGGTCTGTGGAAGGAGAAAACATAACTTCTGTTATTTTAATGAATTTGAAGAACTTGCTTCTCTAAAGATATTAGAACACTATTTTCTTTAGAAGGTCTGAAACAATAAATTTTGGGAGGGGAAAATAGCCTGGAATATAGCTTGAGAGGTGTTTTCCAAAGAGACCCCTGAGGATCACTGTCAGTCAACACCCAACCTCAGGAGCTCTCACTGCTGTGAGGAGGCTGCTCATCAGTCCAGTGTGTCCAGAAATGGGTAACCCTCAAGTGACTACTTTAACTTCTGTCACACAAAAATAAATTTCTAGTTCTGGAGACATCCTGAAAGGCTGAGGAGATTCAGACTTACAGGCTATCACAGAAGGTCACCTAAAGTTTATCTGTGTCAGCACAGCTGAGAACAAGAGCTAGAAGTTTCCAAGCAAGTTTCGAAACAAGATAGCTGAGGTGGTAACTTCCTAATGCCATGTTATGCATTGTAGGCATGCCCCTGGCTTTCTGGACACCTAACTTCTTCTGGAGTGCTTTTATTATTGCCACTTACATGGCAAAAACACTCCTTTCTAAGACCTGTGCAATTAAAGCTCTCTTTTTCTCTGCCACTGAACTGAAGGGAAGCACTTCTCTTGACTGCATTGGTACTGCAAGTTGTCAATGCATACTTGAATTTGCCCCTTTTGGAGGACAGCATAAGCCAACATACAATTAAGTCTTGTAACAAATTCAGAAATTTTCTTTCAGTCACCTGAGTTGAGTTAATTCTAATTAATAGGCAATGGAAAGTGAAAAACTTGTGTTGAAATCTCTGTGGGGACTTAGTTTACCTTGCTAAAGAAAAGGCATCATCCAAAATCCCTGCACGGTCAGCAGCTGAAAAATCCTGTGTGAAAAGAGGAAAAGAGTGGTCAAGAACATATAGATTATTCACAGAAAGAACATCCTCTACAGACCTCTATAAGAGACCCACCAGGCAGGTTAATGTAATGACACTCACTTTGTGGTTGTTGACCAGAAGAGTGCTTAACTTGGCCCAGTTTTGACTATCATAGTTCACCCGATAGAATCCAATCTGGTCTGGATTAATTTTTGCAAAAGTATCAGGAGGCGATGATATTGTAATTCCTGCAAAACAAACAGTGATAGGTTTGTGCATTTTACATGACACAGAACTCACTGGAGATTCCTTAACTCCAAAAGTAATACACGGTTTTAATGAATATCAAAATAAGATCCAACCCTCCATTTTATTTATTTATTTTTTTAAATGGCTGTGAGTAAATATGAATTATTCTAGACTTTAATGAATGCCAGCACTTGTGTTAGAATAGTGAATTGTGGTAATTACTTGGGCCAGCTAGTTGGTTAAGCTTAAAACGGGGATCACTGTGATTAGGGTGAGGTTGGTGAAAATGAGTGTCCTTGTAAAATGTAAAAAATTGGAAAGGGTTCTTGGAAATACCTTTTTTTTTCTAAAAGTTTTTTCACCCTCATGATTACCATTAGTTTAAATGTTCTCACATTTTATCCTCCATTCATTTAATTTTTCAGTTTATTTCAACTAACTTTTTAAGGGTTTTCTTCCCTGTACTCTGATTCAAATTTTGTAGCTATAGATAAAGGAAATATAAAATAGGATGAGACTTTAGGCAAGCCCTCATGCTTAAGGAATTTTCCATTTAAAATGAATACTTGAGAAATATTCCTTCCTCAGAAGCTTGGCCTGGTCCAGTTGGTGCTGCTAGTTATACCAGTTATAGTTCTTCAATCTGTGGTTTGAGGGTGGCTGGAGTTAAAAGCACTTTTCTGTTTTGAAGAGTCATACAAGGTATTTCAAAAGGCATTTTTCCCTACTGTTGCTCTTTGCCCTGCTGGCCAAGAAGTAGTTTTTTCTCTTTTTTTCTTCCCCCCCCCGTTTTTGGCCACTAGAGTTGTAGAATGGGAAATTCAGATTTGACTGCATAATAGAACAACCATCAAAAACACCCATGCAGGTATTCCTCATTCCTGAAATCAGTATTAGAAAATGTATTTAATAATTTGTAGCTCTTTTTCTTTGACTGAACTCAGATTGCCAGTTTACCACGCCACAGATGCATCCATCATTCACAGATCTGAAAACTGAAAAGCATGAAAGTTCATTCTGTATTTTATTTCTTGTTAATGATATTGAAAAACTTTATCCATTCATTACTCTTAAAAGAGAAGGGGAAGTTTACCTGCAGAATCTGATACATTGTAGAGAGCATAATTTGTTGAACTCCCAACTCTCCATTTCACTGGTATATTCCATTTGTAACTGAAATTATTTAAAGGGAAAGAAAATGAAAACACATTTGAAACCAAATGCTAGAAATAAAACTCCAGTGTATCTTTTTATTTGTTTTAATGCTTACACCCAGCTGTGTGCTTATGTACATATATATTTACCAAATATCCCTTGTAAAAAACCACAGCTTTTTACCGATAGCTATTGTTTATGTGGTAAAGGTATTTCTGGGCTATGATACTCTATTCAGGCAACAAATATCAGATATTGGTGTGGTATGATTGGGGCAGTTATATTCCCTGAAAAGCAAAATAAAAAGCATGAAGTGTCCAAGCATGTTCATGCTCTAGAGATGGGGTACAGCAGTAGCTTGTCTTAATATTTTGTATTTATCAATAGTTCTCAAAATACATCTGGTGGGTTGAACAAGGGAGTGGAGTAAGATTTTGCCCAGTGTCCAAAGTTGACGTACTAGTCAAGTTAATATGGTACTGTGTTTATTACGTGCCTAAAGTTGTCTGAAAGCTGCACAATTTGTCTTTCTTTTTTTTAAAAAATAATTAAATGAACTACCAGGGCCATGTCCTTCTGAAAGCCATCTTCACCTTTTGGCGACTCCATATGCTGGAGAGGAGATGGTAATAGTTACCCACAGTCAGAGAGAGATCACATGAATGACTTTCCATTGTGCTATACTTAGAAGCTTACTACTGCGGCTCTGCAACATGCATCCCTGCTAACCAGTATCTTCATGTCATGTCAGATAATAATCTAGCAGAGTACAAAGCAATTAATTTAGTAAAATATGATTATATGTGGATGGTTGGTGCCAGTGGTAATGCTGATGTGTCTAGGGCTTTGTGCAGACACCAGTTAAACTTTGCAATGCTGACTTGAAATAAGTGGTTAAGTATTATGAAAACTTTTTTTACAGATGGGAAAATGGAAAGAGCTTAAGCAACCACTGCAATACAGTCAGTAGTACCTCTCGCCTTTTCCAGCCTATTTTCCTTCTCCAAGACAACCCTAATTCCTCCATTATAAAGCACTGGGAGCCAAATGTAACCTTACCTCTTGCTCTTCAATTCCCTGAATACCTCCAGTGGGTAGGTGTAGCCTACAATAGCTGTGTCCTGTTAACTGTGCACATTGGGGATGTGTTCCTGACATTCTGTGCTGTAGCTACATATTTGCCCAGCAGCACTACTTTAAGAGCACAAGTTTTTGAACCTCCTTTTCTTTTGAGTACCAGCATGTAGTAGGGAACTCTTTCACAACAAACAAGCTTGAAACAAGCAGACAGTTCAGAAGACTATTGCTGCAGAGTTCAGAGAATAAAGCATACACAGGGCCTGGAGTTTTCACTGCTTAAATCAAAACCCCACACCTAATCATGAAATAGGCCAGTTCCATCTGGGGCAGGATCTCTTCAGGAGCCTCCTCATCCCCATTTGTGAGGGTGGGAGGAGGAGGTACTGATTTTCAGTGGGTTGACTTTTCGGCAAGGGAGTAAGCCTGTCCTGGGATAGATAATATCAGTGTTATAATATATATTGCTGCATTTTGTTTTTAAGTCATCTATAAAAACTACATATTAAGAAACAAATTCCCCTCTCACTTTGGGAACAGCAGGGAGAATGCACAGCTCAGCTTCTTGACAGGTTAAGGTAGGAACAGTGCTGGGATTTCTACTCAAGAAATGACAAATGGCAATGTACTGTAAGTCTTAAAGTCAAGCAAAAGTAGGATTCCTGAGTCTGCTATCTCAGACCACAGTGCAATAAGTCAAATTTTTTGGCACAAAGAATTATTTCTTCCTGAATAGTCTGTAACACCAGCCTTCAGATGGCACAGTGCTGTAGTTTGCAGCTAGAATTGCTTCAAAAGCCTGCAAACTTTTCTGCTTATGTGGGTAGAAACAAAATGTTGCAAATACACAGGTAATTATCTCATCCCAGCTCTTCTGATACCTATCCAAAACTGCCAATACCATGGGCCTTCTCATTGCTCAAGTTTTTTTCTTTTTAATCGGAATGAAATAAAGTGGCCACAACTGTTTCTTAATTTACTCCTTGCTCTTTGCATTAAATTAACTAGTAGAAGCTAATGGAAAATTGCATTTTGGTAGATTTAGCTCTGCTTCATACAGGCAAGTTTTACTGTTTCAGTTGATTGGGCTAGTTCAAGGAACGAAACCTTCCTAATATGGGTTAATTTGAAACTCTTCTGATGAAATGTTAGCAAGGTTGTATTGCCTCAAAATTGCTGATGGCTAAGAGCATACACAATGCCAGCTCTGAAATGTTATTCAGCTGGTTAATGCCATGGTGCAGCCAAGCCATTTTTCTGCGCAGGTCCATCAACCCTCAGGTAGGGTTCATCTCCCCTTGGGTTAGTCATTTGTTAATTAACAAATATGCTCCTATACAGTATGCCACCTGTCTTGAATAGGTGGATGAATGTCTGCAGCTGGCTGTCTGGCCACATAAGAGCCCAAGATGGCTGACTTTGACTAGATAACTATCTTCTAGATGGGAAAAATTAAGCAATACCATCCTGAGTTAAATAGGAAAAAAATATCTCTTGATGAGGATTAAAAACATTTATAGATGACTAGCTATTTCATAGTAACTCATGTTTTTAAGTCATGTGGAGAAGACCCTGTATTGTATGCGAAGACTCTGTGATGTGTTATAGATCTTGTACCATATAGGAAAAGGAATAAACTATCTTGGCATAAAATACCTGGATCATGGTATCTGATTTCTAGACAGAGACAATTTTGTGTCAGTTTTCCTTAGCCTGGCAGACTATACTTTGCAATGGTTCAATAGATGGCTTGCAATCATCAGAGTTGTTTGTGTGTGAAAATAAGATTTTTTGAGAGACCCTGTCCAGTTTTACTCTGCTGTGTTTGAGAAAGAAACCCTGAGACAAAGGGCTGGTGCTGTCCTAAATTTGAAATACTTGTATCTAACTTCCTGCTAGTTTATTTTTTTTAAAAAGATGCTAAGAGTAAGTTTAGCCAGAATGGTTATAACACCGCCTACATGTATGTCAGCTGAAGAAAGTATCTGTACATTATTTCTACCTCTTTTGGACAGATATTTACCGCAGGAACTTACTTACCCAAAATCAGAAGGAGGCTGAGAAGCATCTGCATTGGGATCCAAGAGAAAACGTTTCTGTGTGAGTACTGAATTAGCTCCCATCTCCAAAACAGGATAGCCCATCTGCCTGGTCCATGTGTCCATGACTTCCTTCACAGGTTTGTTACTTGCCTATGAATAATGGGAGAAGGTTGCAGTGAAAAAGCAAACCGAGTCCAAATAAGAAAAAAAAAATCTTTGATATTGCGAGGAAGAGCAGAAAGGGGCAGAAGAAAGAGCAGGTAATGAGACAGACGGAAAGAAACAGCCCAGCCTCAAGGAAAAGGAATGATCAGAAAATGGTGGCACAGAGATAACCCAACTGGGACTCAGAAGCTAGAGACAGAGATAAACACCAAAATTACATGGGAATGGGTACTGTTGAGAGCTTTCAAACAGCTGAATCTGGTTAGAGATAGGGGAGAGTACGGGGTGCATGTGTGTGGTGGATGAGGGGTGTGATACCCAGGACATGAGTTTGAGTTGTGGGGGGACTGTTTCAGTAGCAGGCTGTTTGTTAGCAAGGCCTCTCTTTCTTGTTCCTTATTCCACAATCGTGACAAAAAATGAGAAAATAATATATATTTGCTAGAAATAAGATGTGTTGGAATATACTGGGAGGCTGCCTAGCTTGTGATCTCTCGATGACAGAAGAGCTACAGAATACAAAAAATTTGGGAAACTGAAATCAGTGGGCAAAGTATGGAACATTTATTAGCAAGGTTGGGGTTGCTGCAAAACATACCTCTTCCAGAGCTTCCCAAAATTGGTCTGTCTTGGCATTCTGGAAATGGTATTTCTTCAAATATGCCTAGAGAGAGGTAGAAGACTGTGAAAATATTACCAGGTCTTTCTTCTTTGCCTATGGAAACAATACACATCTTCAAACAGGATCAGTTAGATGGAGTATCTGCCCATGGGTGGTAGTATTGTAAGAGGTTAAATGGATCAATATTCAGCTGATGAAGTTCCTTTGCTTTCCAATGTATCCCCTAAGACTAAAAGTCAGCGTTTTCCAGTGTGACTTGCTAGTATGAAACAAATTTGTAATTGGAGAGTTCTTTGTATTTTGTTTGAATGGACACCAGCATACCCTGTTGTAAATCTCTGTCTAAGAGGTTGTTTAGGAGGAGGAAGCTATTTCAGGAGATTTCACTAGCTGTGAACTCAGAGTGGAAGTAGGAAAGTCTGGTCAGCTCGAAGTCATGATCAAAATGACTTTTACAAGGAAGAATGGTATTCCGCTAAGTGTCTGCACCTCCTAAACACTATTCCTGTCTTACCTGGCTGCTTAATGAATGCTTTCCTACCCTGTTGTCTGGATCCTGGTGATGTTTAGTCAGTAGATGGTGCTGTTTGTTTCACTGTTAGCCACAGCTGTCTAATACTCTTGAAGGTTCAGAGTAGAGGGGAATTATTAGTCTCTTGTGAACAACGTGGCTGTATTTTCCCATCCTGTGAAACTGTCCTGATTGAATATGTGAAAGGAAAAATAAAGGAAAACACAACTGTCTTGTAGCAATCCATAACTGTGCTCTCCAGGAGGGAGGCACGTAAGAACAAATGTAAATCTGTGCTGTAACTCTTCAGAGACTACAGATGTCGGTTCAGAGGAAAGGACAGATAACCTCCCTCTTTCTCTTCCTTTCTCCCTTTTTTATTTCCATTATTCTGTGGCATCATGCTTGTTCCTCTGTGAGAAAGGACTTTGAACCATGCAACATCTCTCTTGTCCACTCTCTATTACCTTGCGCCTCTAGGGCTGGGTGTCCCAGCATCGAGTCTCAGTTCATGGATGAGCTTGTAGGACATAGGAGTGCATAGCAGGCTTGAGTGGGTTAGAGGACTGTGGCCATATGAAGCTGCACACGACTGAACAAGGGATCCTAGCTGACAACAGGATAACAGCATGGTGGAGGAGGTTTCTCCACTAAAAGCTGTCATGAATTTAGGTCCTCACTGGCAGGCTATCAAACCTTTGTGCAATTCACATTCCTGCTTCTGTAGAAGCATGAAACTTCTTCTCCTTGATGTTATCCACTCAGTACTAAAAGGAATTAAATACTTTTGATACTAATACCAGGATCACTGATATTTACTTTTTGCATAATGGCTTTGCTACTGTCACATGAAGATGGGCTGCATTTCTGGCATGTTTTGGTGCCACCCTTACCTGACAGCCTTTCTGGAAGAGATCTGATGTAATCCAGTCTTGAAGCATTCTGAGGATTGATGCACCCTAAGGACAAAGGCAAAGGGGAGAAGGTCATTCCACACTGCTCTAACACTGGATTTCCAGTCACCTAAAAAGGAACATGTGAATGAATATTTTATAAGGCAAAAATAGAAACTATCCATTTTACTAAGGAAGTGATTTTTCTTACTCCTCTTACTCCAGGGCTTAATTCTGGATGTGAGTTGGTCTTTAGCTGTGATCAGATGCCCGTTTCCAAGCTCAGCTGTGTCAGGGGAAGGGCTTCTGAGCCCTGCTGCTGTAGGTCACTGTCCCGCTGCCCTGCCCGTATGTGTGAGCAAGGCTCCCTGTTTCGCTTGGAATGGGACAGGGGTGAGGGCAGCTGGGGAACCAGCCCTGACCAGCAACTCAGCCTGATGATAGAGGAAGTGACTTCTGATGAACACCCAACAGGTAGGGAACTCCAAAAATGCTGCAAGTCTGGGGCTTTACACTTTGGGGATGCCACCTCAAGATTCAGAATGAGCTTTGGCGAGGACTGGTTTCAGGGTTTTGGCCTCTGAAGCAGCGTAGAATGGGGATCAGAGAAGTTGCTTACTTTGGTATCACAGGAAAAAAAAATTAGGACCCTGAAAGAAGAAAGAAACAAATGGAAGACAGGAGAGAGAAGTAGAAGAGTCATGTGGAACAAAGAACAGAGTGGGCACAAAATGAGGAAAACCAAAAGCAGTGCAAACCCAATCTAAAATGTATAATATGATTTTAGGATTAGCACGTTTTCATTTTCTGAACTAAATCAAAGGGCAGCTGAGAGCCTAATTCTATGGATGGTTTAAAAATCCAGTTGTCCTATGAAAACAAGGATGTTATCTGAATTCTCAGTAGATCCTGTCTCCCTTATTTATGTGTCTGAGAATAACAACTTGCCTGCACGAGTCATCACAGAGGGACTGTTTGAACAGATATGCCTCAAACTGCTTTCCAGACTATTGTTCCAGGGTCAAGGTGGTCAGCAGATGACTCTTTTCTGATGCAGTAATTTAATGTGTTTGCTAGGAAATACATTCACAAATGATTCAGTAAAAATTAAGACCAGATATCCATCAGTGGTAATCATAAGGCCATCTGTATGCACTAGGATACCTCTCTTCCTCAGCTTTGTCTATCAGCCACTTCTTATCTGATATCACCTCTCATAGACCATCTCCTCCCATTTCTATTAAAAGTCAGAGTAGAAATTTGCACTTGTACATGCACTTGGGAACAGCTGAGATTTCTTTTGCTTTAAATTGCAATGTATAGTTAGCCCCTTGCATCTTCTACTACTACTTTTCAGCCTCTTCCCCCTACTCTTGTCACTCCTCTGTAGTCCCTGATGGAGTGCATTTGAGAAAAGCTCATCCTAACATAATCACTGATTATAGTGACTCCAGTGTTTTCATAACTTTCCTCTTTCAACTGTTTGGGGAGGTTCAGGAAAGTGACCTTGATCTGAATAGCTGACCTTGTCTGATGGACATGTGGGGGGAGTCTTTTATCAACACCCACATAACTTCTCCTAGAGAGTTGTAGTTATATGCCAAGTATATGACAAGATCGCATGTGGCAGTAATGTGGAACATTTAATCCTAAACTTCTTTAGCTGGGGGGTTCCAAAAATGTGGGGGTCCAAGAGAAAATTTCTAGAAGAACTTAAGTATCTATTTTCAGTAAAGGTAATCAATGTTTGAACTCCAAAGACAAAAAAAATCTCCTTGTTACTTTAATACAATCTTTCAAACTAAGAGAGAGGATTAAACTGGAAAAGAAAGAGGTGAGATGCAATTACTTTATAAGAGCAGATCTAAAAATATTGTATACATGAATTGTGTAGTCACCCACTCTAGTACAGCTTTCCTAGGTGCATAGAGCCCTACCGATCACACAGCTCTTAGAGGTTCCCTTACAGAATACACTGCAATGACTCCACAGACCCTTAGGCAATTCATTAGTTTTAGGATTGTATAAACCCTGTAATTGCTCCGCTAAGCCTACCAGAGAGCATTCCAAATTGTGCTTTATTTGTTTAGCGATGAACATTATCATGAGGAGATTGTTTTTTACAAGAAAAATGCAAAAGAGAAGCCAAAAAGAAACAAGTTAATTCTGTCATGCACTTATATATAAATACCAACAGTAATTTGAGCTAAATCTACGCGAAGACTTTCTCATTCAAGCCAAATTATATCCCAAGCCAAATTATATCCCAAGCAGACCATTCCCAAACAATGCATGAGTCCTCAAGTGTTTTTGCTTAAAAAAAAAATGAGTTCATGTAGCAATTATCTAGGCACAAAGAGATGAGCAAAAGCTAGGATTTTTTTTCTCCATTGTTTTTTCAGACTATACAAAAGTATGTCTCTTGCTTAGCTCACCACTAAAATACATATTGGTCCAGGGTATTAGATTTAGCTCTGTATGTTTCTTGACTTTTGTTAGTTTGATTTAAGAACAGTGTTACACAATGCAGGTTTTCACATGGTTTATGATTTGACTGTGAGGCATTTATGATGCAATAAATACTGGTTGTACTGTTGCATAGAGGATTTAACAATTGAAAACAGAAAACTGATGGAAATGGATGGATCAAGTATAGCTAATAAAAGTAATATCTATGGCTACAGACTGCAGCATAGCTAAAGATAAAGCCAATGCAATTCATATTTTATGTTTAGCTGATAATGGGAGCTTGGAGGGAAAGGGACAAGCAGGATTTAATAATGGTGGATTTTGTGCATTCAGTGGAAACTTGTTATGCCATCACATAGGAAACATCAGATAGGCACCAGCATCCCGGCATCTTGCTGCTCAGACAGACCCAGAGTATTCTTTCACTCAGTTCCAGCTGGCTCCTGAGAGAGCCTTTGTACAGGTCCCCACCATCAATGACAGGGACATCCCCAGGATGAGCAAATAGCTTGTCAAATACCTAATGGGGTGTCCTCTACCTCCTCCTGGGTTGCAGACTACTGCACTCCAAGGCAGTCCTGAGCTCCCCAACTCTCAGTGAAATGTGGAGCTAACTTCTCTTCCTCTTTAGGGCCAATGCCAGTGGAGGCTGGTGTAGCCCATCTTTGCTAAGGCTTCTTGGGTGGCCGGGATACTGCGAGCAACATGAGACAAAAAGTTCCTTTCCTGTTTTCACTGCTTGGTTCCCTGCCTTGCTTCCTCAGAATAGAAGTTATACTGCCACGAAGGAGTGACGTGGCAGTTAGAGAATGAATGGACACCAGCATACCCTGTCCTGGCATCATCTGCCCTTGCATTAGATTGTGAGGCTTGACATAACTGGGCTGCATCAGCACATGAGGTGATGGGAAAGGGATGCATATAGTGTCTGGTTTAGGGTAATTTTAAAACTGAAAACTGTAGTGGCACAAGCTGCTGACACTGTGATTTCCCTGCACTTCTGCGTGCTGTGAGGAGGTTTGCATGGTGCACAGAGGCTGAACGAGGCTGTGGCTGCACTGCTCCTATCATAGTTGCTTTTGACTGAATCATCACTGACAACAGTCAGGAATGTCCTGGAAAAAAGATCTGCACAGACACAGCTCAAGTGGGTTAAAAGTTATGATTACAAGCTGCCCCGACTTTTATCTCCTCTTCCAAGCCTCCACTTTCTTTGCATCCAAAGTCACACAGGAGGATTTCCTACCTTACTGTAGGATATCCCATCAAACACAGAGGTTATTTCAGCTGGAGATGACACATCGACGACAATTGGGTGGGAAGACAGCAAAGAGTCATCTTTCATTACAGGAAGTACATCATCAATTAAAACCTGTTCAAGCTGAGAAAGAGAAGACGTTAGAACAGAAACAAAGGCAGGATTATGTACCTAACTACTACTAAAATAGGTAGCTTGAACTGCAGCTTCTCTAGGGGGAGGCAGTTGTAATGAAATTTCACCTCCTCTGAAGAAGGACTTGCAAACACTTACTTTACATCTGAGAGGGGAAGGATACATTTTTTCCTTAACGAAGATAAATTGCCTTTTGCAAATCCTGTTTTCCTATGTGTATCATTACACAAAAACCCCCAGAGTAGGAAAAAAAGGAGCCTGTATTACCAATTTCAGCAGTGTGACAATGCCTGCAAAGAATTATGGACTCCTCTTGCAAAAATGGAGCTGGGGATGAAGGAAAGGATGATAACACTGAAATGGCTCTAGATCTTAAATGAAGGTGGTGTCTAGATACTAAAAGGTCTTTTAAATTTTAGGCTCTATAACCAAAAATTTTATTATGTAGTTAGCACAACAGATCCTCTACTTCTAGGCATAAAAGAAGTGATCCAGGAATTATTTTGGTCTTAGCCTCACATAACATGGGTGAGAAGATATTTATGGGGAGCAGGGAGGGAGGCAGAAGAAGCACTGAGGAGGCACTGCCTGCTTCCAAAGTCACTAGGTTCAAGGGCTAGTGGATTTTGACAGTGGGCTCAACCTATGCAAAGGCGTGTGTTCTATATTTTCTAGTAGCCAGAATCCCATGACACCTGGACAGCTGAGTGAAATATGCATGCTATGTGCCATCACATGTGTTTGGGAGGTGAGGAAAGAGAGAGCAAGAAACCTCCCTTTATTCACACACTGTTATCACCCTTCAGAGTATAATGCATATTTAAGGCTACCCTCTTTGTTTGCAACCCCCTAAAGTGTCTGGAGTTGGTTTTGCTGCACAGTTAGCACTGTGGGCCATCCACTATCACCACCTATTTTTGCGCTGTAGGGAGCAGAGATTATCTGAATGGGAGCATTTGAAATGACACTTAAAATTCTGGCAGCAGTTGAATGAAGGATCTGATATTTCCCTTGACGAATACCCCAAGCTGTGGAGACAGGCTCAGGTTCCCAACTCTAACTAGGCTGGATAATGATCCTAAGACAAGTCCTATGAAGAGACACTACAACTCAACTAACTAAATAAAGGGGAATCTCCATCTTCCAGGGTTAGACTTTTAAACAACCTTGCAAAATTGCCAAGGCTCTGTCCAGAATCCCCCTAAGTATTTTTTGCCATAATAGTAACAAAACACTTGACTCACTTGTTAAAAAAGAATGACTCTTCCCTGCAGTCTAAAACTTTGCAAAGTTCACTTTGACTAGTTTCAGACCATAACATGGACAGGTGGAAAAGCTTAAACCAACTTTTTCTTTATGTTGCACTGCGCTATGTTACTTTTCTATAAATATACTTTAAGTCTTCATCATCCTTGTCTTACTCCCTTCCGAAATGCTCCCCCCAGCCCTGCCAACCCTCCACAAGACAGAAATAATTACCATTTGCCAATCTGGTTCTGCAGCATTTACTCCCAGGAACTCAAAATAACTGGCAAATCCTTCATTTAACCACAAGTCATCCCACCAGTCCATGGTCACGATATTTCCAAACCACTACAATTATAAACATTGAAAGATGTAGTGTTAGCCAAATGCTAAATGTATATTTCAGTATCTCACATCTCCACATAGAACATTCATTTCTTCACTTTTCTTCCTGTTGCCAGATGAAAATTATCATAATTCTGGGGTTTAAATAGAAATTCAGGCCTTGCCTTGTGTTAAAACATCACTTTTATTATAAAATTACATATTACTGGGGAGGTTGCTAATGATTCATGTGCCACTGAAAATATTTTTAGTTTCTTCCTCTTGATTTGATGATTTGTGCTCGTAAAGATATGTTTTCACACAGCCTCCACAGTGTATAGTTGTCCCTATTTGCTTGCCCAAAAGAGACATCTGCACACGCAAATTAGTTCCTTTAAGACATTTCAGACAGATTTTCATAAGCTGTCTCACAGTCTGGACCTAAGCATCTAACTTTCTGAGAAAAATTCAAAGGCAGTAGTTATGGTACTTCAAAGTTCTAATCAGGAACTGTTTTAACACGATATTTTGCAATCAAGTTGTGAGCACACATAGAAGATCCTGAGGTGGAGTTAATGACAGTATTTTCGAGATTAAAATGTTGCGACTACACATTAGAAGCATGGTAAAAATATATTGTGTCCTAAAATGTACCTGATGAACGAGCTCATGGGCTACCACAGCGGCAACTCTCTGTTTGTTGGAAGTGGCTGACTCGTTGGGATCATACAGCAGGTTTGTTTCTCTGTATGTGACCAGCCCCCAGTTCTCCATAGCACCTGTCCCGAAATCTGGAATAGCTATTTTATCTACATTGAAAGAAAGAGAAGATGATTACCACTGTATCATTTATGCCACTTAGCTTGACCTCCTTCTGCATGTTCACAGCCTGTTTTGCTCATCATTTGTGGTTCTGGCTTACTGCTGTGGGCTGCAGTGTAGATCCTGTTTTTAAGAAGCCGGGGACTGGCCTACAGCAGCTGACAGCAAGCACCCAGACTCTGCTGAGATTAATAGAGCTAGGATCAGTTGCACTAGATGACGATCTGTCCTGCAAGGTGATGCTATGCCACCTCCTGGGAGCGTGCGTATCATACATTACTTAATTTTGGCTCCAGAAATTAATAGTATTCTCTGGGGATGTGCTGTAGGCAGTAAACCTCCTGAAACGATCTGCAGCATAATGAGGCATGTCATTGTTTGTCACACTGTTTTATTAAAAATATTTATTGGCATGTTAGCTGAAGGAAATCCCCCACGCAGTGAACATCTGCTTCTACTCCTGGTAATTTGTGGGAGGTCACTCATTTATGGTCAGTAGTCAATACAGGTTTAAATGAGAATTGCAGACTCAATTGGACTGGCATTTTCTTTTGCAAATAATGACCACAGCCTTTCTATGTGGGTTAGTGAAAAGGTACAAATTGATCTAAAACTCAGTAGGACAAACAACCCTCACTCCACCCCAGCAGAAGATAGAAATTACTCATTTTATTTTAAACAACTTGATTACAGAATTAAAGCTGATAGTCTGGCAAGGGCTTCACTGACAGTCAAAATGAGGACCACAAGGAGAATGGCAATGCCAGAAGCCATGAATCAATATGAAATACAATATTTAAATAAACCATTATGCAGAAGCATATTTGATTCATCAGGTTTGATCTAGATGACTTCTAATACTGAGGGACCAACATAATAAGTCAAGATTTGTCATCCAATAAATAGACATTCTGAGAAAAACAATGTAAAATCTACGAGAGCATCTACCTTCTGATACTGCTGACCTTGGGTTACCAGACCACTCTGTAGGGCAGACAGGCCCCTATCCACGTGTTGATATGGCAAAGTCATCAGGCTTTTATGGTAATGAAAGTTTGAGTATGAAGTATAGGTGACATATAGTCCCAATTATTACTGGGGACCAGTGTGTGAAAGAACAACACATTATACTGGATTCCCTAATTCAGTCGTCATTGAAATGCAAACAGATCTTTACAGTAAACTCAGATGATGTTTTGAAAAGAGGAGATAAAAATCTGTTGTTAAAGTAATACAGGTTGGCCTGAGGAATACATATATGAATAGCCAATAAAAGGTTTGCATAGTGTTGTTAATCTCCTTCAAAGTTTTGGGCTTTTTCCCCCCATTACATTGTCTTAATTTGTTTGTAGTTAATATTTTCCCATCCTTTTAAGTTCATGAACCTAACTGAATTACCTCTTTGGAGGTCTTAGGAGGGGGCATTTCCAAAAACTCTGATTACATTTCCAGCTTCATTAGTTCAGACTGCGCAAATCAGATCCAGAGTCCAGATAGCCCAAGCTAAAGGATGCCCAACTGCACTACTTTTTCTTTTCTAGTTTTGTAACCATGGGTAAAATTTGATAGTGTGCCCACTCTGTTTTAGCTTTGGGTCTTTGTTTAGCCCAGCAGTAGAAACTAAAAATTGTATTCTGGATCACATCAATCTTTCTAAGAAGTGGATACACACCCACTTTGTACTAAGATTAATAAATAGTATGACATACTCTCTGGCAGTGTACATCTTCACTTATCTCACTGCTGACTTTTGTCCAGAAGTTCCCATGGAAGTGGTACATATTTTTCTCAAACTTCTTCTGGCTCTTTTCTAGCTCATGATGTTCCTTTGCTGATGACACTGATGCTTCCCTGGATTTTCCACAAGACACTTGAAAATGACCACGTCAGGACCAGTGCTTCAGTTCAGCAAACTGGACTGTGAGAACTGGTAGCTAAACTGTTACTGACATCAACCCTCCCACCATGACATTTCAGAACATCTTGAACTACATGGATACAATTTTAAAACATCCTGACATAATATCAGCAGTTAGCAACCAAACGCTTTCACGCTGTTTTCCACCAAAGCACAGAGACCTGTAGGAGAAACATAACCATGACAGTGAATTAACAAAATGAAGAAATATAAGTATTAATAATTACCTAGTTTTGGAAGAGAATAGCTCAAATTAAAATACTCTTCAAAGAAGTCAAATATAATTTTCGTTATATTTGCTGCATATTCTGCCGTGTGTAGTTGCAGTGGCTGGGCATAAACTCTCAGCTGTAAAATCCAAAGAACTAATCAGTTTTTCAGTTACAAGGAAACAATTAGTCTTCAGTTAAAAGAAATTAGAAGGTGTCAAGGACTGAAAAGTCATTTAATGCACATATCTCTAACACCACAGGTTTTCTCTAAAAGACTGGCCTAAACACTGAGTTATGTTCGCCAACACATTTATTCAACAAAGTTTTTCAAATGTTGTACATAAGAGAGACAAAGCCGCTTTCCACAGTACACTTAAATTGTAAAACTCACAAGATCCGTGTCTGGAAGCTCACAGTGGCCAAGCTTGGAGCAGGGTCTGGGTGCATACCAGCCCCTCCTTCCCCAAAGCCTGTTTTTCTCAAGTGGGAAGCCTGGGCAAGCGCAATCAAAGGGAATTCACTTCTGAACAGTTCACTGATCTGGACTGATCCCATCAGACCAATCTTTGGGAGCACATCTGTCCTGAAATGCATCTGAAGCCCATAACACCTTATTTTCTTCAACTTCCTCCTACCTTTCCTACCTACTATCACCATAATTTCTTCTTGGCCTTGTATGTTTGAAAATCTCAGACCCTTTGAAGATGGTGCATTTACCAGATCTGTAACTCTTCCCTGACATGCTGGCCCATGCAGGTCTTGTTTGCCCAGGACCTCAGGCCATCCAGCCACTCAGTCACAGCTATGGTGCATGCTGGGCTGCTGCTGCCCCTTGGGAAATCCCAGACAAAAGTCAGCTTCCTCTCTTCCCACCAGGCAGGTCCAGAAAAACTGGCATGTTTGGTAGCCCTGTGTGCGATGAGTGACCATTTCTGTACTCCTCTTTCAGATCTGAGTGTATTTTTTTTCCTGAACGCAAAAAAACGGTGTGTTGAGTGCTGACCTTTCCATCCCTGAGGTCTGGTGCCTGGGACTGCTTTGGCTGTTACTGTCAAGCAATAGCAAACCTTGAGCCCTGGAGGATTAGAGCTCTTACGGCACCCATAACCGTAATGAGGAGGCACAGAGCTTGAAAAAGACTTTTGGGATGTTATCTCCACATTGTGAAGACAAAGTTTGACTTCAGGATTTATGCAGTCTTTTGAGGGGGTCAGTCTCTTTGTCCCAAAGCTCACACAGGTCTCTGCCCCAGAGCAGAGCCGTAGCACTGGAGTGTCCACTGGTCTTCACTGTCCCCCAAAATATCCAGTGTGGAAAGTAGGAGATCTTTATATGGAGTGAAGTTTTTGGCTTCAGGAAAACTGATCCATTTTGCAGGCACTGCTTCTCTTATGAATGGGTTACATTCTTCTGGCTGTGCTGGTGTGGCTTGTTTACTCCTCAATGCTGTCCTACAGCCAGGATTTTAGGGTCCAAACTGAGCAAAGGAGCTGGCCTACTCTAGGAGACCTCTTGGAGCCTGACAACATGTTGATTTTGATACCATGAAATTACACTTCCTTCATTGAGAGGGGAGGATGGGAAGGAAAGTGGTCAGAAATAAAGCTGGAATTAAAAAAACAAAACCAAAAAAAGCTTATGAAATTCAATCGTGAATCCATTCCAACCAGGGGATTTCCCTCAGGGTCAGCTTGCAATTGCAATCTGCAATTTCTACTTCAGTAAGCTCTGTAACCAATTTAGCAGCCTTCGCTCCCCTAGCTGATCCATATTAATGGTTTCCAAAACCTTCAGCATGCACTAGAACTGACTTTGAATTTCATTTGTGTAATCTCTTCTGTGATTTTCCAAACCAGACACTTGGTACCTGACAACTAATCACCTTAGGAGCATCGTTTCCAGCTCTAGGCACATTTCCACCATTGACTCCATTAATGTCTTTGTTAGGGCAACGGCTTTCACAGTGAACAGCAGAGGTTTTTAAATAATTTACTGTGTCGTGCGAGCGGTATGCTGTTGCTGTTCTTTATGAAAGCAATATACAGATCACATAGATACTTTCTCTTGGATGAAGGATTTATTGCTAGCAATTTATCCAGCAAACTATGCAATGTTCTTTTCACCAGTTGGTGAACCTAAATACCTCATTGCTCAACTGGGCTTCAAAGATTTTGGAAAGGAACTGTTTGGTTTGGAGAAGGATTTTCTAAATATCTGATTAAAAACCCTAAAGATAGTCTAGTTTTCCTGGGGAAAAGATAATTTTTAGTGATGGAGTTTACGTGACTCCCTTAATTAAAAACATTCTTACGTATATACTTTATATTGGTAAAACTATGGTTAAGAGAAAGGAAATGGTCTCTATTATAACCTCACTTAAAACCCAAGTTTTCTAGTGCAGGCAAGTCCTCAGACATTGTTTAGTGAATAGCGTTAATAAAATATGTAGTAACCAAGGCCTGGACTGGAAGATATTTCTTCAGGCAACCTCTGTACTGACACAGATACCCCTGCTTCTACACACACGCACTTTAACTACCACATTTCAGTCAACACGCTCTTCTATTTAGAAAAGCTATGACTAGTCATGAGCATTGTGGGCTTTACTGTTTTATTTGGGGAAAAAAATAAACAAACCCCAAATATTGTCCTCAGAGACATATTCTGGAGTGTGGCATGGACAAGCAGAAAATGGTAACTTTTGCATCTAGAAAATAAAAAGTCTTACACACACCTTCACCCCCTTCAGCGCTTCCCCCCCCCCGCCCCCGCTACTGCATTTTGTTTTACAATGGCTGCACAAATTCTGATTCTTAAAACAATTAAACTCCAGAGAATGAGGTTGAATGACCAAAGTCCTGTCCCTGATAATGAATGGAGCAGCCGTGCTGAAGAGCATCTGGTTAATGAAATCGTGTGACTGAGTGGCCTCAAATGTTCTCCTGTTTTGCAAATTGCTCAGCCAAACAGCAGGGGTCTAAGAATACTGCATCACTATCTCAAATCAGGCTCCTTTTGCTTGGCTAACTGTAAGGTAGCCTTAGTTATTTGACAAGAAATAATATAAGTGTACAGCATGATGCTGCACAGTGTTATGCCAGAAGTCTGCTAAGAGCTGGATCAGCACTTTGGAGATTTATGCAAGGCAGATTTTCACATCAGTGGACAGCCTTAAGTAGGGAAGTATTTGCTGAGCTTTTTCAGATAGAGACACTCAGGAAGAGCTTCCTTGCTAGGGGAACAGTGATCTGGCCAAGGCTTTGCTCTAGATTCCCTGTCTGTTGGTATCACCGCCTCCAGAAGAGGAGGAAAGCACTGCCAGCTCGACTGAACCACAACTACATGTGTTACATCCCATGGGAAAAGGAAGGGGAAGCAGCAAGAGCATACAGCCCTGGCACCATCCTCAGATGTCTCAGAAAAAAAGATGTAAACCAATAAATAGTTAGCAGTGGGTTTAAGCATCCCAGACTAGGTTTAAGCTAAGTGAGGAGTTTATGTTGAGGGGCAAATTTTATTCAGGATTTCAGGTTGTGATTAAATGTTATGTCTTGTGATCTCCTTCTGCCTGATCAGCTGCATCTTCACGAGATGTGAATCTAAATAAGAACTGGATTGAACTGCCTGTTGCATCTAAATAAAGGAGATATTTTAATTGTATGGGTTCTGATTCAAACACACTCACTTCATTAGGGCACCCACCAAATGTCCAGCTGTTTAGGCAGGCACTATCACTTCTGTACTTATTTGCAAAGAACTTACACTGGGCAGTTGCCTTTAGCCACTGTTGTAAAATAAAGAATATTAGAGCCAATACATAATGGCAAATAGCATTGCAGTCCTGTGTCCCCATGACTGTAAATAGGAGAACATCAAGTCCATAGATTCACACCTTTTAACCCACAGAAAAGTGTAAAGTATTTGTATCAATGGCCTGTGAATCTCTTGTACCCCTGGACTTGTCCATTCCCTCAGACTCTGGGCTTCCAGTCAGGGATGAGGTTGGAGAAGTAGCGCTCCCTCCTCACCCGTGTGCCTGTACGGGAGGTACCGGCTGGGGTCTCACCAAGATGGGAGACAGGGAAGGACTGCAAAACACCCTGTGTTGTCAAGGTCAGAGGGACCACTGTGAACACCTAATCTCATCTGCTGCACAAAATAGCATGTAGGAAAGGGAAAAACATGTTCCTTTTTGTGTCATAAAAAGAGATTTTTTAAAAATGCAAATCACAGTACATCTGTCATCTGAACCATGTCTAGGCAGCAAGAGGACTTACAGGTTTTCCACTAGCAGATGTTTTCTCTATCCAGCTAAACTGGTGCACAGCAAAGCATACCAAGTAAGTGCTCATGGGAACTGACTTGTCAAAGGTTGTCCGAGTCCAGCCATCGCCCAACTGTACAGTTTTCTGCAGAAATGGAAAAATAATTAATTTCATTTTTGGAATTGCAAACACATGCAGGAGAGGACACACTGTTTCTATGAAGGGTGCAACTACACAGGAGTGATAAATCGCCTCTTCAGGTTCACCTATTCTGGCATCCCGCTCCTGATGGCATGAGAACAGACAACTTTTTTTTCCCTGCACTACTTCAATGCACAAAATGGGACTCTGTTTTTCAGCACTAAATAAGTTTACCTGGTTCTAATTTTGCATCAAGGATCTGAAATCATTCACATGCACTGGAATTTTGCCAACAGGAGTTTTCCAGTGTGTGCTGGTGTGTTTTGTTCTTGGAATAGTTGCATAAAATAACATCACTTTGGACAGATCAGAGAAGAGACTGGATTCTCTCCTCTCTTAAACACATGTATGGTGTAGGAGTCAGGGATTGCAGAAATGCTACTTACGATAAAGACCAGTCTAATGAATCTATCCTGAACTCATTCAGATAAAAATAAGTACTGCTAATTGGTGGGTTGTTTAAATGTAAATAAGACTTAGTGCTGATAACAGTTTTTATTTTGTAAGTCAATAAAAAAACATTCTTGATTTTCTCAAATGTCCTTAACTCTCAGCTGAACTATATTACCAAACCTGCAACCTGTTGTATGTGTTTCATCCTCTAAGAATTTATTTCTGCTATTCATTTTCTGCTATTGCCAGTCTGATAGTTTCTTGTGCTTCTGACTGGATGGCTAACTTAAATAGGACAAAAGCAAACAGCATACAAAAGACACTAACCTTCTACTAGAGATACAATACTTCATTGCAATTGTTTGTTATAAATACAATATAAATAAAGCATAGAAATTAAATGTTACAGGCAATGTGATTCCATGAGAAAAAAAAAAAAAAACTTTTCAAAGATATATTCAAAACCCCTTTTCACAGAGATATTCACAATCTACTTTCCATTATTTGTCTCTTTTTTGACTCTATTTTCCTATCTTTTGTTCCTTCAGCAAAGTCAGAATGCCAGTGAAAAAAAGTAAAAAAAAATTCACTGAAGTGAAAAATGCAAATAGAGTGTACAAGTTTCTGATTTTGCTGAACTGATTTTGCCATGTTGATTATAAAGCTCCACACCATCAGAACAGGACCTGTAACACACAATGTGTCTTGCTTTTACAAACTACTACGTTTCCATCTGTTGAAATGATTCCCCAAAGATCTTTCACTGCTAAAAACAGAGCCACTGACCTTGTGATCACACCAGATGAAAAAGTGTCCTGCTATCGTCTGTTTCTCAAACTCGAGTATAATCTGCATTCCCTGCCTGTACTTGGATTTCAGCAGATTAATTAACAAGCGGTAGCTAGCCCTCTGAATGCTTATTTTTGTATGTCCATCCTAGAGGCAAGGTCCACCTGTAAAGGTGTAAAGTAAATTCAAACCCCACTAAATCTTGATAGCACCTAGCCTCATTCCCTCACCTTCCTTACTGGTACCCTCACTTATCTGGGGTTTGTGAGGAAAGGCAAAGCAGACACTCTCCTTCCATGTTCATCAAAGTGCCAGGCATCATGGAAATATTTTTGATAACAATAGGTCAGAGCTTTAAATTTGCAAAGGATCTCGGAGGCAGCTGTGTCAGATTGGTAACAGTTCTCTCAGCTGCATGTCTAGGGGACGGTTAAGGTTTGGGGGACTCTTAAAATAAAACAGTACACAGTAAAGCAGACCTTTGTTTGTCTTCTGGGTGGGGAAGTGATTGGGAAGATGCAAATGTCAACAGCCTGGAGGCTGGAAACTCTATTTTTTTTTTTTAACTTGGCACTTCAGAACATATTCCTTAGAAATTATACATTGGACTACACATTCAGTTAAACTATTCATTAGAAACTCTCTTGGCTGAAGCCATTCAATCTTCTTCCAGAGTGCCTAGAGGTAGATAAATGATGCCGTTGAATTTTGTACAAAACTTGGAATTTGACCCGCTAGGTCCAGAAATAGATTATTTAGGAAATTACAGTCATGGTGGACTGACAAATGTCCACACCCATGACCTGACAGATGGGATTTCAGATCCTCTATTATTAAAAATAATAATCTTTGGTGTTCTTGTTAGCAAGATCCTTTGTGATTAGATTGTGATTAGCAAATCCTCACTTTGGAACATTATGTAGTTTCAGTGATTATTTTAGACTCCTCATCTGGGAAGCAGCTGAATTCCAGAGTATTTCTACTCAGAGTCCACCTGGTTCGACTGAAGAACCTGCCATAACCCATTAATGGTTAGTAGGGTGTGCTCATCTAGAGTACCTGAATAGTAGGACCAGCTAGCTAAAGAGAGAAGAGATGTTTCATTTCTGCTTTAGATTTGTCCTGTATTACCATGTTGTGTGCTGACTGACCACTGGGAGTCCCAACCAACCAACCAGTCCGGTTTTATGGAATATTTGTTAACCATTAGCTTTACAGTGTCTGGGTGGTAGAGTCTGTGAACATGCAAGGACCTCACGATCCATGCTACCTTTCCAGTGGCTTTACAGAACCATTCCACTTAGGCAGTACAGTTGGGAAATACATACCTGTACTGGCATGTTTGAAAGTGCTTGATACGCATCTTGATGGATGATAGATATGTTGTAAGTTGCCTTTTTGTTGGGCTCGTCAAAGCAAGGAAATGATTTCCGTGCATCTGTTGGCTCATGATCAGCAGCTGCAACGCTCCTTAAACAACACATTGGCAAGCCTTCATTATATACCTTTTACATCTTATCTGCAATTTCTAAGCATAATTATTTAGCAATTTCACAAACTAAACTACAAATATTTGTGTGCATTTGTCCATTCATAAAAGTAGGTGACATCAGAAATGCACAAGCTGACATCGTATAGGCATGTGTAATGCACATACCTCAAAGTCTGTCATCAACATCCTCTAGGTTTCAGAGCAAAAGCTAAAGCCAATCGTTTATCATCAAATATTTTTAGGAGCCAGGCAATAAGATACAAATGACCCTTATGGACAGTAAAAATTTTGATCACCTTCCTGATGAGTTTTCCCATTTATTTTTGTGCCTCAAATAAACTACTGATGGTATCATCTGAAAGGAAATTAAGGTCCTGGTATAGGGATGTTTATTTAAGTCACTCCATGTGTTGTTTACCCACTAGAGCACATCTTGGGACTGGGGTCTTGAACATCTCCTGAGAAGATACCTTGGAATTGCTTAAGTCTCCCTAAAATCTCATCCTGCTTGTGTGTTTCTTTTTCTGCACAAAAACTTTTCTACTGCTGCTGTTATGCTTCCCTGACTTCATTAATGAAACTACTGGAGAGAGCATGGAAAGTCCAGGTAGACATCCTAGGACATGAATGATGCCAGGCTAGCTGTGTTGGAGGGGGTTAGAAAGTCATCTCAGTTATGCAAAAACAGTTGGAGGAGCTGGACAACAGCGGTCATGTAAAAAAATAAGGTGAAGGTTGTGAGTGTTCATATCGTGTGCTTGCTTCTCACAGTGACATCGGGCTCCCCCATTAATGAATCGTACAGTGGCAGAGCATATTCTCCAGTGATTGATGGTGAAACGGATCACAGATGCTTCTTCAATTAATCCGGAATGTTGAGCATTTTCTGAGAGCAGTTCTACAGCTGCTCCAACTATATTAAGGTAGTTTTTCTTTCCAAAAAGTAATTAAAAGTGTACATCATAAATTACAGATCTGCAGCAATCCTACAAGTTAACTTGACAACCAATTTTTCAATGTTTCTGTTGCCCTTGGCTTTTCCCTGTGACAGTTAGATACTAAACTGGTCATTAGGAATTTGTAGCAGCACGGGTCATTTACAAGCCTGATGGAGGTAGTATGTCTGGGTTCTTAACGTTTATGTTCATTGGAATAGTAACTCAAAAGTTCACGGGCAGAAAGCATAATGAACGTTCACCTTAACATAACTTCAGGCTCAATAGAGCTTCTTTCACTTGGTAAATCGTTTGATGTTGCTCTCTACTTTTTGTAGGATTTGAAAGCTATTTCACAATTAAGTTAACTTCAAGTCCCCAGGGCAATGCTTCACAGCTATTGCTTAAAAAAATTGGCTATATATTTTGACACATTTATGTCTTGTTCCTACAGACTGATAACACTGTGATATCTCTGCTGATTTATAAGGTGATAATCCATCTGTCCTCATATATTTGTGGAGGCAGACAGACACCAGAAGCTCAAAACCTTAGCACTACCATTCCTATGGGGTAGATGATGAGAACTCCAGGCTATGGCATGCATAGAAGTGGCACTAGAAACATGAAATGTTGCCATTTCCTTTCAGACTGTGTAATGTAGTTTTTAGACAAGATTTTCTTCACTGCTTGGTGGCTTCTGCCCTTCTTGCTGTTGATGTCCAGACCTCTAAAAGTGACCTAGAGGTGACAGTTGTAAATATCACAGTAACAAGAAGTGAAGATCTGGCTGAGACTGCATCCAGCTGTTGTTCCCAAAATAAAAGTGCTACATTTAGAACTACGATGAATTTCCTTTTTTTTTTTTTTTTTTTTTCCTAAAGCACAGGGAGTTGGTCCAAAACCCCTCCCCTTGAGCTAATTAAAGCATTTTTCTCCTAATCTTTCCCAAATCCCTAAATTCAAATTCATTGCTTCTTCTGAGAAAATTTGCTCCTTGAGGAAGAATTCCAGGAGTGTTACTTTTGTACATTAAAGAATATTTTGCCTTTCCTTAATCAATAAAATCCTAAATGCAAGTCTCTCTGTTCGCAATGTACCCAGCTGAGTATCTTTTATAAGCCTCTTGTTCTCCTCTTACAGAGGACAGAGAGAATTCCTTTAAAAGGGAAGCCCTACCTTGTCACTAATAGTAATGCAAAATCAAAAACAGCTGCTGTGACATGTTTGTATTATCTGTAATATTAAGGAGAAAATAAAGGCACATTCAAGCACATTCCTTGAGAGGAACTAATGAGTAAAAAGAACCCACTACACCAGGCAAGGACTCTTGTGCTCCTTTCCCTAGTATCTAAAAGTAACACAATTTTAATGTATTTATGATCACTGTATTATGCATAGTAGGGAAGGACTGTTATTTGCCTTTCATCAATGAGGAGATTAAATGTGCAGACAGAGGAATAGCTTTACCAGAGGACTTCAGTGCTTACAGCTGGATTCATGCACTCATAGGAGGATCTAGGCAAGCCTATGTCTAAAATATCCATTCCCCAAGTTTCTGCTTTCCTGCTCACCAACTGCACGCGCACATCAATTTAAAAAATTATGTTCCCAAGGTGTCTCAAAATCTGCTTCTGGGCATGTCCAAAAGCACCTATGTCCTGACAGGGATTGTGTGATCTTTCTGAACAGAATTCTCAAATGAGGCTTTCTTCTCCCTAAGCCTCCCAAGGATCCCAGACTTGCAGGCATGTTCAGCACGTCTACCTGTTTCCCATAAAATGTGGCGGGAGATTTGAATCTAAGCAACAGCAGAGCCTGGACTTGTGCCCAGTTTGTAAACAAAAGGCATTATAGCAATGCTTTGGCGAACCTTTGCCCTCACAGACAGACAGCCGGGGAGCAGCTCAGCCCTGGGAGCTGATTTTCCAGTGTTATTAATTCTCTGAAAAGGTCCCACTGCTTCTAACAATGCCCAGAATGGATGGGGGAGTAGTTTAATTACACGTTGGCTCTCGTTTTCACCTCAGCCCCCATCTCTAACATCCTTGACTTCTGCTTTTACCTGATTCGATTTGTAATTACTTTCAACATGACAAAAAAGGAACTATTTGGGTTGAAATTTTCCAAGAGTGATGTCTGCCTCAGGCAAAGGCGAAATAAAAAAGCTAATTCCAGTCATCATTGTTTTTAAGTATAAAGCCA
Organism: Pterocles gutturalis; assembly: GCF_000699245.1. Lineage (NCBI taxonomy): Eukaryota > Metazoa > Chordata > Aves > Pterocliformes > Pteroclidae > Pterocles > Pterocles gutturalis. The sequence continues at coordinate 56,342 of NW_010101033.1, forward strand.
GGGGAAAATGCAGTTTTAACAAGTAAAAAACTCCTTCCCTCACCATCTTTCCTCACCCTGTGCCATCACCTACCCTCATGCTGCATAGAAGCAACTTGGCTGGTGGTTGCAGCACCACTTGGCTGGTGGTTCCTCTCATTTCAAAGCTGTACTTATCACTATCATGTACAATGCCTCTTCCACCCCTAAAACCAATCTGCCCAAACTTAACCATATGAAAAGCATTTCAGAAAACACCATTCATTCATTCTTATGAGACCCTTTCTCAAGCCTAACAAAAAACCCACATGCTCAAGTTCCTTTCTGTACTGAGTGTTTTCAGACTGCTGGCTAGGATCATCCTTGCAATTGTAGCTTCCAGCATCCAAATCAAGAAGCAGGAACTCTCTCAAAGTGAGCTCACATTTTATGCTTTCTCTAATTTATGAAACTCTCCTTTCTTCCTGACATCAGATGTTTTGTCCTTGTCTTCCTACACTGGATCTGAGAGATGGGCACTCACCTCTCCTGCTCTGTGAGACCTGCGTTCTGGTCCTGCTGTTCTGGTGTTGTAACAGACATGGGACAATTAATATATAGGTATCTTTCACTAATAAAAAGGAAGGAACACACCCCAACTTAGAAAGATGCTAAAAGATTACACTTTAAAACTGCTGTGGGGATGTCAGATGCTCAAAGTATAAAACCAAAGCACCTTCTGAGTCAGAGCAGTACTGAGGTGGTTGATAGAGGAAAACAAGAGGGAAAAACAAGCTGTTCTGTACATGGATTCTTCCCAGATCAGATAACTATGTTTAATTATGAAAAATCAATGCTTGCTTTTTCCTCTGCCTCTTGGATTTGCTGCTGCTCATGCCTGTCACTGCTGCTGCTCCTGGCATTGCCTGTCAGTGGCTGAATGGAGCTGATGCAACTCTCACTCATGACAGCGTTGTCCCAGGAGGGCAAACAAGTGCTGTGAAAACACACCAGTGTTTTTCTCCATGTTCCTGCTACAGGGCCTTGGAAAAGTCTAGCCAAGTTTATCTTCCAGCTGTAAATGCTGGAATGAGTAACTTCAAAAAAGTAAATATTGGAAGATGGATGAGTGTCCTCTCCATATGTTAACTGCAATGAAATTCCTCTGAGTAGTGGGCAATGGCTTTTTTCAAACTTCCACCCTGCACTAGTGCAAACCCGGGAAATGGAATGGGTTAACTGAACTGGCAGAGCCTTCGTAATCTTTCAGTAACTATTGATAGATTAAAAAGGAAGAGCTGAAGCACAAAAAACCAAAGTCAAAGATAGCCTTCATCGTGTGGATTTTCCTATCATAATTTAAGCCAGCTGCAGGAGGGACAGGGAAGTTCTGGTTGGGATATTCCTCAGGCTTACAACATCAGGGAGGCACAATGTCAGGAAAACTATCACAAGAGCATTTCACACAGAAACTTTTACCTTTGGGGAGTGACAGAAGAGAGTGGTGAGATCTGTATGCTGTTTATTGCACTACAGGGATAAAAGCAGGCCTCCATCCCTCCAGCTCACTGAGGGAGCCATTTGTAAAGCTGAAGGGTAACCTGGGACCATTAGAGTTTGAAAAAGTTTTTCAGAATAATAACAACAAACTGCTCATCTCTCCAGCCCACATTCACTTGTCAACAGCCAAAGGGTTTTCAATACAGCATCTTCCTTAGGGGAATGAGAAAATTAAAGAACAGCCCAGAAATGTCAGCAAGTTGGTGAGAGACAAGACTGAGAAGCTGAAGCAGGAATAGAGCAGGCTTGAGCAAGTAGAAATAGAGAAGAAAGTTAATAAATAAAAGAAAAACTGCTTTACTTGATCTGTCCGTTCTCGGTGTAGGTGGTCCTATAAAACCCAACCAGTGAACCATTCAGCCAGCCTTGAAACTTCAGGGTGAGTATATAGGGATCACTTTCATCAGTGACAGAGAGCTCTGCTTCTGCCTTCACCACGATGTACTCTTGTGGCTCGTACCCAAAGCAGTCATTCACAGCAATCTTCTGTCCTGAGGATTTCCGGAGTGTGGGCATTTCTGTAATCTTGGTCTCTCGCAGGTGGAGCCACAGGTAGCTGGTAGATTTTTCCAAAATAATAGAAATATCAACTGTCCCAGTGTAAATGTCCGTCTCCATTTCAGGCTTCACTTCTAGATCGTAGTGGACAGGCTTGACATAAGCGGGTAGCCTGAAGTGTCTCCATTCTCCAGTGTCATCATTTTTAGAAGGACAGGGACCCAAATCCTCTGTGGAAGGAGGGTTTGTTGGCTGAGGTGTTCCCCCTGAAGGCTTCTGAGATTTAGGTCTGCTCAATCCCACACCAAGCCCCACGGCGAGACCTACAATGACCACGACGGCACAGATGACAGCCACATGCTTTGCCTTCATACAGTACCTCTTCGACTTCTTATTCTCAAAATCCATGCCCTCCATCTCTGCTCCCGGGTCTGTCCTCAGAGGAAAACATTAACTGTAAAAAAGCTTATTAGTCACTTCAGCACTTGCATTCACTAAACTCTGCAAAGTTGGTTTGTATTTTAATTGTGTAGTTATAGCTGTTCTCTGCTGGTCTCCTCCACCTCGCTTTCCACGAGACACTCAATTAATTAAAGACAACATGCATTTGGAGGAAAAATGAATGATCAAAAGGAGTGCAGCTGGGCTGAGAGACAGAGGGAACCGACACAGAAGAACATTGTTCCTGCTGTGTTCCCCTTATAAGCAGAACAACCCCACCCCCCGCCCCTCCTGCTCTGGCCTGAGTTAAATATAAAACAGCGCTATGTTAATCAGCAGTTAGGAGATGATCAGATGCCAAAGCTCTGTCAGCAGCTTTCAGAAAGACTTTGCAGATAGAGGTGTAACTGCTCCAAACCCTCAACCTTTGCCACTACCTCTTCCTTTTTCTCCCCTGCTGTGTCTTGTTTGAGTTTTTGAGGTCTGGGGGTTTTTTTTACATTTTCCTCTTACTAGCAAAGGTTTCCTTGAGCTTCCACCCTATAGTTTGTGAAATGACATCTCCAAAGTCTCAAAAATCCAGCAAAAATCACATACATCTTTCAAGGCCTTTTCAACTGTTTCCCCTCTTTTCTAGGCTCATTTACCTTTGCTGAGTAATTCGAGGCAGTCATGGGCAGAAGAATGCACAGTGGGACAATAAATCCTGATCACTGACTTCAAACTTTAAAACATGCCTAATTCCTCTCCCCTTCTCATAGCACCAGTTTTCCAGGAGATTGCTCGTAACCAAGCGTGTAAGCTGGTAGCCTGGGATAGCATTGCCTTCTTGGTCAGCGCAGTTACAGTGCTGCCTGGGAACCCTTGCTGTGAGGGACACTTCTAAATGTGCAGTTACATGATTTACGTGCTAAAGATGTAACTTAGCATTTATTGCATGTCATCACGATGTGGTGCTTCATTGAAAAAATTAATTGAATAGAGCCTGATTCTGCCTGGGGGAGCTTACTGTAAGTAAGGTCTTGCTAAGCCTGCAAGTAAGGTGTTGCTAATGCAGTATGAAACCAAGTACAGCAGTAGGCTTGACCTTGTTTCATGCTGAACTAAAGGAAAACACTGTAGAACAGAAACCTCAGTCCCTGGGTCTCTGAACGCTTTTTCTCCACTTATGGAGCCCACTCGAGTAGATTTTTAATCAGGCACATCAGTTTGGTTTCCTGTCTCCTGTTTTAGTTTATTAGGAGACAGACTAACATCACTTTTCATGTTAGTTACAACTCTCTGAGTACTTAGCCTCTTTTTTTATAAGTCTTCCTTTGAAATATCGCCAGCCACCATGGGGAACTTCAGCCACGCAGTCCACATCAGCACTCCTACAGCACACTACTATTTATATAGCACCTTGTTTTAAAGGCAAGGTTTTCCAATAGGAACTCAGAAAAGAAAAGGTCTGTTTTGCAGAGCATCAAGTTAACTCTTAATCAGATATTTTCAAAACTGAGAAAACAATGCAAAAAAATCAAGCAGAAAGCTAAAAATCTGTTTCACATTATGTCTGTTTTTATTGTTTCCCATTTCTCTGCTGTGATCAAAACTAGATATGACATGGGAAACCAGTGCCCTTTAATGAATTGGGTAAGAATCTAACTTTTAGCAATGGAGCCAGCATTGAAGATCATGGTCTTAACATTTAAAGCCATTTCAGCTTTTCTTTTGTTCTAATTGGACATGACAAGGAAAAAGAGCAAGAACAGATTTTAAATAAGACATCTTAAGCCAGAGCAGGCTGTAAGTGATGAGACAGCAAATGTGTCTTGATTTCAGGCATGCTTTTCACATCACTCCCATTTTCATTCTCCTTAGCCATGAGGTTTTCTGTAACATTTTTAATCTGAGAATACGAAATGCTGTCTGAGCTTATAGACTGCAGATCAGGCTATTTACTGTAATTATGAAGAGACTTGCAGATTTCTTGACTGGTAACAATTGCCTTCTTCAGGAAGAGCTAGAAAACATATGTGGATCAACTGGTCCCAAACAGAAAAAAATATATGTATTTCTTATTCTAAGCCTTAAAAACAGCACTAGCAGTAAAAGCCATTGCAACCTAATGAGGAGTGACAAATGAATTAGCTCAACAAGTAGCAAAGATTATTGGTGTCTTCTGCCAGTCAAGAGCAGTAGTGCCGTTATATACAAGCTCTAGCATTGCTCTTCTCTTTATAAAAACTGAGGTTCAAGCCTAGTTGCAGACAAAAATAGGTATAATATATCTCTGACAGCGGTCGTTATGAGCAAACTTACCTCTCCCCTATCAGAAATGTGCTTTGTGCCTGGGTGACACCACTGGGGTCACCTAGCAGCACTAAGAAGAAGTATATGTATACCCAATATACATGTCCAAGGATAAAACAGGGCTCAAACCACTAATTCCTCTACACAGGAGTAATAAAGGAGGGCAGAGCTTCCAGAGGTAATGCTGATGCTCTTCCTGCTTGGCTGACTCAAGGTAGAAGCGGCAGGGAACAGTATCTGCCTCCCCAGACAGGAGAGCACTGTGGCCTTCATCAACAAGGTACAGATACTTTACCTCTCCCCACAGGCGTGATGATGAATCCCCACATGGAAGGTGGAAGAAAGATCACCCCAAACTGCTCCAGCATTAACCACAAGCATGACTGCAGGCGAGTGCTGGCAAAGCTCAGAGGAGTTTAAATTGCTGTAGTTTAATTTCTGGAAGACCAAGAAGAGATTGAACCAATCTTCTCAGACACCTGGACAATTCTAACACCAGTTATCACTTTTTGGTGTTGATTTTTAATTGAAGCAATTTCCCCTTAGATTAGGATTTAGTTCTCAGTCTGCACCAGAATTACCACACTAGCTTACCTCTGTCCCTTTGGCTACCTAAAATGGAGGGAGCTATGAATTCATCCTGCTCTGTCCTGACATTGCTGGTGGGGACATGTACATGCCTGTAGGAACAATATCCAGATATCTTTTCAAACTACCAGGAGTATAAATGAATCCTAATTTTTATCCCCAAATTGTGAGCCATTCATTTCCAATATAATTTCCAATTTTAAGTTTGGAAAATGGAATAAAATTTCCGCAAGTGACAGCCAGGATCAGCACTGGGAGCATTTGGGGAGAGGTCACGTAGTCCCAGGAAATCCTTATCTGAAGCTGACAATGAGAAAAGAGCTGCTCTTGAAAACATCAAAGACATGGAAGCAATCAAAATATATTAAAAAAAAAAAGAAAAAGAAAATCCACTGCAACTCACAACAAATGAAACTCCTCCGAGCCAAGTTCATCCTTGGTATAAGATGGAACCCTTACTGGGCCTATGCCAAGGAGGTCTTTGGCTCCCTCTGTCCAGGGACATTGAAGCAACACAAGGGCAGCAGAGTCTAAGGACCTCTGATTTCCTTCTGTTCTCTAAGCTGCCCCTGCTACGAGATTTAGGGGTGATAAATGGAGCCTCTCTGCCTCCATGAGGAGGAATTTGGCTCTCTTTATGCTAAACTAACAGTCCTTGTTAGATTTTTCACTGGGAAAAAAAAAAAAAAAAGCATGAAGCAATCTGCTGTAGTGACTGCTTTCTGGCAGAGCTGCACTTGTAGACTTCTCCCCTGTGGCCCTCTACCAAATAAAAGTTTAGGACATTAATTTGAGAAATGTGAAACAGTTTGTGGTGTTCCACTAGGTCACAAATGAACTACGTCAAAAATAATTCCCTTGTCCAGTGGTTTCCTAAGTCTGTAATGACTGATTTTGTCTTCATCTTCGGCTTTGAACACCCTTTAGCAATCATTAATCTCCTAGAGTTCACAAGTCTCAATAATTACTGGCTTGCAGTGGTCCTTGTTGCACTCACAATCTTTTCTACAATAGTTTTTAACTACAAAACAAGCCTTTTGGGGTTTGTACTGTTTGCAAATGCAAATGTTTTGAACTGATTTGAGAAAGTCAGGATTTCTTCAGTCATACTTGCTTCCCCATTTAGATCTTTGAAATCTGGCCCCAGCTGTGGGGCACTCTCAGCTGCAGCACCCTGGGAGGACGGCGTTATTTCCTGCTGCTGACTGACAATCTCTGTATATAATACGCTGGCTGAAGTGCAGTGCAGTCCCACCACCTATTCTGGGTTCTGCTTTGTTGCTCCAGCGGGTCAGTGCTGGATGTTTTATTTATCACTAGGGTTAAGGCTGAAGGGAGTTACCTCAAGGCCTCTTCACAAGGAGGTACTGTGAGTTACCTTTAGAGGAGACTTTATTTCCTTTCTTTGTTTTTTTCCTGTTTCAAATTCCTAGATGTAGATTCTGTGCCTCGAAATGTGAATGTCATCTCTTATACTATTTATGTAAACAAAGCAAGTCAAACTGTATTCATTTGCTTTGCTATATCATATCAATCTTATCATATCATATCTTATCATATCATATCATATAATCTCCCACTGCATTGCTACCAAGATGAGCCTGCTTGGGTTGTTTCATTCTAACCATTAACCTTTAATACAAAACCAGAACAATAGTTTGGATCCTGGTGAATACAGTTCCAACTTTCCAATTCTAATGTGTTTTATTATTTTTACATTTTAGTACCCTATTTCTTGTCAACACTGGTCGTTAAAACAGTTATAATTTATGGCTCTGCAGTTCAAAGTCTAGCTTCCAATATGAAATTTCCCTTTTGTCTTTCAAAACACACCTGAGGAGAGTTCTACTGAACCAACAAAAATCAATTTAACTTATATGGACATTTTTTCATACTCAACATACATCTTGTTTGACAACTCCCTAAGCAAAAGTGAGAAGAGCAACAAGTTTTACAGCGTAACCTCTAGGATATGTTGGGACACTAGCAGGAAGAGCAAATTCTGCAGCTTAGAAATTCAGAGGGAAATTCCTTGATGAGCTTCTGGAGGTATTTTACTCTCTTAGAATGAAAAACTTTCTTTACACTCTCTTCACTTCTTTTTGTGAGTGAGGGTGATAAGTTAGAAGACTTCCTCTCTCCACTTGCAATTCAGGACACTGCTTTTAATCTATCTGATATGAGTTGCAGTTCCCTGAGGTGCCACCTCTGCCCTTGAGCACTGATGTGTCATTCTGTACACAGTTATATTGATCCATTTCTACGCCTAGAAAGCAGGGCATGAGAAGAAAAGCATTTTGACGGAGGAGAGGTGTAAAATTTCCTTCCTACCTTGACTGCCCTCAGCCTGAAACTGTTAACCTTCAGGGCAGGCCTATTTGTACTGCTTTCTCCTTCAGAAGCAAGGGGAAGTTAGGAGGCTGAATAAATGAAAATGAAGCATGATTTAGCCCAGTAATGATATCTGCTCAGTATGCAGTGATAGTGCTAAATCCAAGTACGATACTAGCTTCATTGAGCAGGTAATGGAGATTACTGTGGAAAACAGTCTTTTCAGTTGAAGGCATGTTTTCATTTACAGTAAATTGTGGGTTTCTCATCTTACTGAAAAAGATATAGTCGCAATAAAAGAAGGCATTGAACTAAATGGCAAGTCAGACAGAATGGAAGGATCAATCATCCTTTTAATCACTAAAAGAGATTAAGACACTGAATCTTGCTCTCTTAGAGCTGTGTGCACTGGGAGCAATTCCATAACGGTCAATAGAAAAGTGCTTGAGAACCTGAGAAAAGAGCAATAGGATATGATACCAGTGTAAAAATAATGGGTAGCTTAGATTATGATAGTTTACCTAATCCACAATATAATAGCAAGGAAACTTTCAAAGGCAGTAAATTTGACACAGATTAGAAGAAACCTTGCATGTTAATCTCACATATATCTCACCTGTGGCATTCATAGTGCAGGGCCAGAGAAGCTGTTTATGAAGCATTTAATGCAAGCCACTGAGAAGCAGAACAATGGACCGAGAAGATTTCTGATCTGTTCTGCTACATAAATTCATGTGGTCCTTTGCTGCTGAAGGTGCATCAGAAATGCCAAGTCACAGAAAAATAATGGCTTGCATGATTTCCAGCACTAGAAAGGTCCTATAAATGAAACCAAGTTAATGGATGAGGAGACAACATTTTTGCTCAGATGCATATATAAACTCAGAGGAATTGTCTGTCAACATGTATTTAGGTTACTTCCAGGTTGGTTACCTCTGCATTTGCCCTTGGTTTAATTTTCTTGGCCACGGCGATGAAGCTGATAAAAGAGAAAACAACTGCAGCGGCATAAAGTGTTTCATTTATTATTACATTAAAAAATCCTTTTTTTCTCCTTTTGTAAACAGGATTGTAGTTATATTAAGGCATTAGAAAATGAATCAAAAGACTGGGGGATGAAAGTTGGCAATTATAGATATGGTTTCCTTCCCTCCCTCCTCCCTAGTTGAATCTATCTGCCTGCAAAACAGAAATAGAACAAGCTATGTCTTTGGGACTTCAAGCACATTTGCTTCATCTGTTTTGCCCTGCATGGGATATTTCGCTTTTTCAAGGACCAGCTCTGTTTTCGTCAGTCCTTACCTCCCCACAGCCACTGCCAACAGCTGCTGCACTGGTTGGGCAGAACAGACAATAAAGACAGAGAGCAGTTCACTGATTCCCAGGCAAGTTCCTCAATCACTCCCCACACACACTTTTACAAACAGGGGTGTACATGAGAGGCAGTGAGGTGTATGCACTGGAATACCAGTTAGCAAGTTTGCCTGAAAGGGAGTGTCACATTAGGAAGAAGGCTCTGACACAAGCAATGTTTATTTTTATGTCATTTGGGAGTCACATCCTTCAGAGCAACAAGCAGACAAAAGTTATAACACAGAAAGAATACTGTGTCTTGGGCTATCTGGATCCAATTCTAGGTTTTAATCCCTTGACTAAGATTTTCTCCACTGATAATCAGGTGTCAAATGAGATTGGATCTTATGCACCAATTCACTTTTAAATTTGTAGGATCTTTGGCTTTGCTGTCCCTGGAGAAGTTTCAGCACTGGTGTTTTACAGGATAAGGTACAGGATGACATATTGTTGTACAGCCAGGTATTTCCTGAGGAGCCTTCTTTCTCTTCTCACTTTAATTATCTTTTTTATTTTCCTTTTCCTCAAACCCCAATGACAGACTTTAGCAGGAATCTTCCTTTACTAAAAATATCTTCCTTCTGAGAACTTCCAGCAATAGAAGCCACAAAAAATACCAACAAACCTAATAAATGAAAATGAATATAAAAGACTACATTTCAGCCTATGTCCTAATATCTCTTAGAAACACTTACTACTACTTGTATATGCTACTTTCAGGCTATTTCTGGTTCCTTCTGAAGCCAATAATAATAATGTTTCCATTTACTGCAGAGAGACCAAGAGGTAGAGCAGGGAAGTTCAGACCTACATTTATTACTACATCTGAGGGGAATGTTCAGGATATTTTGCCTAGATTGAAAATAAATGCTTCTGACCATGTGGAACTTTTTAACAGTCCTGTTTTGACAATACCGGGTAAAAACTCCTAAATGTTCTAGATATAGAAACAGAAAGAGCTTTTTCTGCTTTGCCAAGGTAAGGTTTGGTTTTCTTAACTCTTATGTTCCTCTAAGAGGTAGCTGCACATTCAGTTCTGTAGAGAAAGCAGTTCATAGCCTTGCTACTCACTACAGTTTAACATGCTGCACAAGCTGTTTCTTATTGTCCTGTGGCAATATTTTGGCTCACACTCAGCTGAGACTCCCAGATTCACATTACGAATTTAAACAAGCAGCCCAGTTTTCCAAGTGCTTCCTGGTGAACTCAAGCATCCAATTTAACTCTGAATCTTCAGAAAAAAAAAAAAAAAGAAAAAAACCCTGTAATTTAATATTTTTGTTAAGAAGATAAGTAGTAAAAAAAAAAAAATCAGCACCTGATTTCCAAGGTTATGCTGAAAGCTTAGATGTATTACATGCTGCAGCTCTGTGCTCCTGGAATCCTATCAAAAACAGTGTTAAACCCCTGACTATATCTAGGTTTACAGGCAGAAATACAGTCTCATTTTAACAAAAAGATGAGTTCTGGTTATGCTTGTCTGATCATTTGGATTATTGCCATTGCCACTTCGAGCTGGGTGCCTGCACTCATGTTGTGCCAGCCCTCCCCTGCAGTACAGTAAGACTCGGGACTTTCTGTCTCCTGCAATATACTGAAAAAAGTCCTGCAGAGGGGGAAGTTGTTATGTCGCTTCAGGTCATGCACGTAACCAGCAGCGGTGTCCAAGCAAATTCTCTCTATGGCCTATTAGTGCCTTTTATCTGATGACTCTAAGTGCAGGGCTCAGAGGAGGACTCTGATATCTGTCTCTGTTGTTCCACCTGGAGATAAAATTCAGCACTAATCCCGCAGCCTCACCCAGCATAGCAGAGATTAGAGCGACTCCTGAGCGGTGCTGATCCCACGTTCTGCCCTGTATCACAGCCCCTCTGAGCAGCCAAGTGCGATGTTGCCTGTCCCAACAAGGGACACTGTCTGTCTGTTCTATCTGTTAACCACGTCCTTGGGAACTAGCTCAGCTCAGACAGACCATAATTTTTACTGTCTCTGATTCTTTTCTGCAGTGCTAAATTCAGTGTTTCCTCAAAGCCTTTGCATTCCTCTTTTGGAATCAGTAAAGACCCTCACCTATCAACACCTTTTGGCAGGGGAAAATTCTAAAATTCAGTTTCTTAGATGTTTTCCAGCACACATTTGCAGCTTTAGGAGTGTCAGAAATCACTGTAACAAGGGAAAGAATGTGCTTTTATGCAGCAAATCACTAAAGCCATCTCTGCACTGGGAACAGCATGAACTAGTCTCTTAAATACAGTTCCAAATCCCTTGATCTGCTGGGATTTACGACCTCACCCAGAAAGTAAGGGGTGAAGGCAGGTAATGATCAGGGAGCAGCCCCAACTGCTCTGCATAAAAGGGCTGGGAAGAGAGTGGACAAAGGAGGTGGTGTCTAAACAAACTTGTTTTCAAAGGTGAGGCCTGATGACTGAGTGAGATTTCTGTATATGTGCTATGGAGGATGGATATATGTAAAAGTATTTCCCTGGATGAGCAGTTAATGAGGCAATCTGGTTGATTTTGGTTGGCTGATTTCTGGCACCTGTGTGACTCAATGACAGGGTTCAGTTCCCTCATGCTAACATTACACACACAGCCGCTCGTGTCCATCTCCCATTAACACCAGAGCAGCCAGGACCAGACCTGTGTTTATGCCAGTACCAAAGCTGGGTGGTTATTTCTATACTTTAGATAATCAAATTCCAAAAGTTGTGAGCTAAGTGACCCAATAGCAGTGTAAATGTGGCTCTCAGGGATTTTTGTATCAGATCATGATTTACTTTCCTGTTCCACCAAGTGGAAACCCATACTGCTTTCCTAAGCTGCCTGTCTTGAAAAGGTACTTTTCCTATTCTCATGAGCACAAACTTCCATTGTCTTACTCTCTGGCAACTTCATCACTCACTTATAAATAGGAACAGATGTTTTACTTACATACCAATGAAGAACAGGTGTGGAGAATAAAATTATTTCCTCCTGAGTTAGTATTGTTTCCCTTTCTCCACACTAGCTTCTCTGTGAAGATAATTCACTCCCCTGTTGGCTAGCTGCTCGGGCTGGAGTGGAAGAGCCAGGCTGTGCTCCCTCCCATACAGACTGCCCCGAGAAGATCTGGATTTAGCACTCCTGTTCTCTTCAGTGCCCAGAAGTACAAAACAGATGACTTACTGCAGCTGTATGAAGGTGGCAATGAGGGAACCTGAATCAATACGCCGGGTTATGCAAATGATATCAAGGTACTGTCCTGTTTTAGACTTGTGCTGATGGGTCTGCAGTATTTTGAGTATAAGTAGCCATAGCTGTTGGCTCTAAGAGCAGTGTGTTGCTTAAATGGAAACTGGATATTTGTTTTCAGAGGGATTCCTGTGCTATAGTACTACAATTAGTCTTCTAGTTAATCAGGTTAATAGTTTATTCAGGATTCACCAGTATGTGTTGAAATGCTAGAAACGTCCCTAGCCTATTACATGTTGTTGGACTTTATTCTTTCATCAGGAGTGGCTTTAATGGTTGTCAAACTACACAGAAATATCCTCCCATACAGAAAGTGGAGCAAGTATAAAAAATAGACTGATATGCATGTTTATTATCCCAGAAAGACTTCAAAAAGTGACCTTCAGTTAAATAACCTCAAAGCTGTATGACCAAGGCCCTAAGTTTCAAGTGCTGTTTTGGTTGGGAGATTGCCCAGCACATGACTGTTAACTTCTGTGCCTTAGGTGCATACTTCACTGATTGTTTTTGCTAAAAAGAAACCAACAGGCTCAAAGGACAGGCTCTTATTGTATCTATACAACCTCCCTCATGTGAACACCAGAATGGTAATGTTTCCCTGTCATCCCATTTGGGAGGTAGATGTTTAATATTGCTAATACTAAAGGTGCGCTTGGTCATTCTGGTTCTGAAATGTACTTTTATGAAGTGAATTGTGCTACTTCTTTTTATAACCTAGCTGTTTTTAGGGACAGACTCCAACATTTAATTACTGCAGAGCTTAAACTGTGCCATTGCTTGTGCATGATAGCTGTAAGCTACTTCGCTGGAATGAAAAAGGAACTTACTCCATTAAAATGCTCAAAATGCTGATGTACACAGAATTCTTTTACAAGACAACACCCAGGCACCCAACAGTCCAGCTGTTCAGATCCTTTGTACTTTGGTGCCATCCAAGAGAAGTTCTGTACTTCCTAGAACATGACTCTGAGGTTCACACTGTGTGGATACTATTCCTGTTGCAGTTATTTTTCCAAAGCAGTGAGAGGTGCACTCACATAATTTGCTTTCCTGACTCATTTTAAGTTGTTTTTCACAACTATATTATGCCATGACTGTCTTTATTCAATCTTTAAGTCCTGGTCAACAATATACCTGTGTAGTACTTCTTTCCAAGATCTTAATTTTGTCTTTCTTTGTATTTTCCAGTAGGCAACATTAATGTTTCTTTCAAAGAACTTTCAGGTGGGAGCACTTGCAGAAGAGAGGTGTTTAGTAGAGATGCTTAAAAGCCTTTCTCCATGAACAGGGCTGAAATACTACCTTTAGTAGCAGTTCCTGTGTGGTGTACAGTAAAACGACAAAACTCACATTTCTTAGGGAGCAATCAAGAGGAAAAGCCTGCAGACTTTTCATATCAGACTACACAACAAGTAGTACAGCTTGCCCTGCCGTGAATACTGGGCTCCAAGCTGGCCACACATGCTGGAACTCTGAAAAATCTGAAGTATCACAAGTATATTAAGTTTTTATTGGGGGAAGAAGGACATTGAATGAAGAAAGATTCATGTTCATATTGACCAACTGATGCAATACTAAATGTGAGTATAAGCTGAGCAATGAGTAGAAGAAAAGAGTTCTGTGAACAAAGGCGATGTGCATTTCATAGGAGCAACATGAGACCCCTTGGCTCGCACTGCTTTAAAGAAATAATGAAGTTACTTGACATACCATTTGCTCTAAAATTATGCTAATGATGATTAGTACAGTGCTTTTCACATTCTGGAAGTTTCAGTGTGAAAAGAAGAAACCAGTATACTGTAAGTACATTGATAATTATTAAAGAAATGTTCACCATTCAGGAGACCTGAATACAGTAACCTTTTAATAAGAATCAAATCCAATGCTCCTGTAAAATATTCCTCTGTTATTACTATGTTTGGATGCAAGACAGACATTACAAGTGTTTAGTTTCCAAGACCAGAAAGTTTCTGAATTAGTAGTTAACCTCTGTCCAGCCCCTTCACTGCCTAAGTTTCTGTTAGAAAGAACTGTACAAGAGCTCCCATTAACATTATGAACAGAGGAGCCAACATCCTTTGAGTCACTTGTAAAATTGGTACAACGATGTGACTTTTGAATTAATGCTTCTTCCCACAGCGTATGTGTGGCAGCATCATATGTGTCTGGTTTTGGCTGGGACAGAATTAACTTTCTTCATAATAGATAGTGTGAAGCCGTGTTTGCGATTTGTGCTCAGGAGAAGGCTGATAACAGACTGATGTTTATACTTGTTGCCAGGGCAGTCAAGGACTTTCCAGTTTCTGTACTGTGCCAGTGTCTGCAGGGGCAGGAGAAGCTGGGAGGGAGCACAGCCCCAATTACCAGCCTAGGATTCAACCTTCGGTTTAGGACTGAGATGCAAATTGGCCAAATGATCTATTCCATACCATGCATGTCATGTCTGCTGTATAGATGAGGCTCTGTCCAAAAGTTCTCCTGTCTCTCCAGGTCACCCCTCTCTCCAGGTCATTTCACTCTCTCGGTCATCTCAGTCTCTTGGACACTCAGGCTCTTATCTCTATTCTGGGATTGCCATTTAGGGACTCTCCCTGCTCCAGGATTGTTATCTGGGAATGGGCTGAGCCTTGGTCATCAAGTGGTGAGCAGTTTCACTGTGTATCACTAACTTGTATATTGGTATGTATTATATTTATTATAGTTTTCAATTTTATTGTAGTTTAGTTATTAAACTGTTCTTATTTCAACCCATGAGTCTCTTTTCCGTTTACCTCTTTGATTCTCTCCCCCATCCCAGACGACAGGAGGGTGAGCAAGCGGCTGTGTGGTGTTTGGCTGTCAGGCCGGTTTAAAACCACAGCAAGGTGTCCCACCCATTGCTGGTATCTCACAGGTCAGCACAAGAGGCTTCTGCTGAGATTAGATATTTTCACGCAGGGTGCTTAAAAACAACGAAACTAACGACGGCTCCAAATTGTTAAATAGCGTTAAGACAAAACAATAAAATGTTATATTGTACAATAAAACAGAACATAAGAGCATAGTCTTGGACTTTGACTACAGGTAAATATTGCTGAAAACATTTCTTCAACCTGGGAGTATCTTAGATTGAAGACTGAAATCCTCCCTCTCTCCCTACTCCGTCTCTAATAGAAGGTTTGCAAAACTTTGCACAGCCACAGAACAGATACTTGGCACGTTTCAGGACTGGCAGCTTTTCCTCGAACCCTAATTATTTCCTTGGCTCCACTTTTGAATTTCAGAGTTGGCTGCTTTTAGTGTCAAGGAAGAAGCTGTCTTTCCTCAAAGGGAAAGCCACTGACTTCCTGGTCATAGCATCAAAAACTCAGCAGCCCTTGAGGAAAGTCCCCACCCTTGAAAGTGAGATTTCTGGCAGAGCACCTGAGCACCATATAGGTTCCTCCAGTGATGAGGCAGGGCTCGGGTTTAGTTGGGAAGTCAGTCGACAGTGTGAGAGTCCCTGGCCAGACACAGGCTGTGGCAGAGCTTGCAGAAGGGAGTAAAAGCCCAACCTGATCCTAAATAGGGACCCCCTAGGTTGGGGTATGGTTGTGAGTCCCAGGTGAAGCTGGTCAAGGCCATAAAGGCCTGTTAGTGCACTCAGGGCACGACACAGAGGTGCAAAAATGGCTTTTGTTTCTTGAAAAACATTGAAATGGGTATTGTGTGCTGGGGCAAGGGAGTGTGGGTGAGTTCCACTGTTTCTAATGGCGCCAAGAGGTATCGAACAACGACTTTGATAAGGACTGTTTTTGATGAGGAATAAGAAGGGAAGCTCAGCCAAAGTGCTGATTGCCATGATCAGCAGCAATGACTTCAAAACGAGGAAGGAAAAATGAAGTTGCTTGTTTATCAGTGAATAGGAAAATGCTTAACAGGAAGCTCCCTTAAGAAACTCATAGTACCTTTAGCCAGGCAGCATCTGTCATCATCTAAATTACAGATGAGACAAGCACCAGAGATAAGAAAAAGCAAGGTTAGTGAAAGGCATGATGTGCAAACGACTTCAATAACTATTTAAAAAATGTATGATAGTTATTCCAGTTTCTGCATGGCTATTGTATATGTGGAACGGCATTACAAAAGGATTCAACTCTGTAAGGACACAGTAAATCAGGAACCTAGCATTCCCACTTAGTGATAATTTGTGGTGGGCTATACAGCGCCATACAGATCTGCATAGGGACATTCAAACTGGTTTTGAATGACCTGGTAGGCAGAGTCACCCACCTAATATGCTGTATTGTTCCTGTTTCAGATGAACTACCTTGATTATCCACCTGTGTGGCACAACCATGCAGCCAGGGGAGATGTGTCACAGTGGGAATATGAATTCAGGATTCCTTCTTTATAGCCTTGTGGTCTTTGAAGATCTAGAAATCACCACAAGGTGTGCTTTTGCTTTGGTACTGCAGGATAAGTAGAAAGAGTTGGGTACAACAGCTGAGAAATCAGGACTGTCAGTGAAGTTTAAAGAGTGTGTGGATGCACATTGCAATTTCTGTTGGGCTGCTGGACTAGCTGAGGGGCATGTTAAGTCTGAGTCTAAGTGCAAGGGTAGCAAGAAAATCTGGAGTAGGAGGTTTGAATTTGTACAGTTGCTGCCATGCTGAAGCTCTGATGCTTATTGTTAGATTCTTTAGACACTCCTGCAACACAATAAATACAGAGGTCTTTGCAGATGCTGAAGGATATTTCCTACATGTTGCAAAGTAAGATATATACTCGCAGCATCAAATCAATTTTTCTGTACTGTCTAAACCAAGTAATAGTCATATAGTACAGATTTATATAAGAAAATTCAATTTACTTTTTCATACTTTAAAGAGATGTAGACTAAGTGTTATGGTTATTAAACAGTTCAGGAACAGCCTCTGCTATTGCAACACTAAGAAATATAGAGGGAATGGTGAGATCACATCAGAAATTAGAGATTTCATCTGTTCTGTAATTTGCTGCTGACATGAGTTGGCAGGGAGATAATCATTAACAGGATTGATGCAGTAAAGATTATACCATCTATATGATATTTTTCTACTCTTCCCCCAGTGTGACAACCTTTAACCAACTTTCTCTGGTGAAGACCAATTTAGATAAAAGAGGAGGATTGCAGGAGCTATTCTGAAGTAAGGGTCTACTTCTCCGTCAATCCATTTTTCTTCTTCCTGATCTCCGGTTTTGCAGTCTAAGGGCTTGCATGAGCTGCATTCACATCACTCATGGTATACAGCCACTTCCTGGTGGCAATGGCCTGGTGCAGAGGCCAGGTTTGTTGTCAGTTGTGGGTTAATCTGAAAAGCTGGAATACTGATCATAGTGGCATGGAAGGGTCAGAGAACAAATTACAGGTAAACAACTGGAATACTGATCATAGTGGCGTGAAAGGGTCAGAGAACAAATTACAGGTAAACATTCTAGCAAGATCTAATATTGCCTTAACATCTCCTCACAAGACTGGAACAAGGAAGGATTTGGACAACAAATGATGTTTTATCTTTAAGGCTCTGGTAAAGTCTCCCCAAACTGGGATGAAGGGACCATATTAACCTCATCCCTCCTTTTTTACCTTGTTTCATGTTCTTCTGTGATTCCAATGCATTTTATCTTAGTGAGATCTTTTCTTTGTTCTATCGCTTAACCCCTGGCCCATAAACCAGAAGACTTTATTGGAGTCTAATGAGGTTTTTAAAAGATTCAAAGGTTTGAATTATTGTTAAAACATTCCACTCTTGCAACAAATTTACAAACAGGCCTTTTGTAATACACTCCCAGTCAGAAAACTTCAGTGGGCGTTAGTGACAGGCCAGCTAACTTTGGTGTACTCCTAACAAGTTCTCTGCCTTCGGGCTGGGTGTGGGATTCATAATTCTTTACATTCTTGATAATAATGATGACTTGGTTCAGTTATTTCAGAAGAAAGGGGCTCATTGCTACCTCAGAGCACCATCTCAGGGTAGTGGAGAAGGGTCTGTTCCTGTGTTTGACTTCTTGCTAGGACACAGGGAATACTTTACTACTAGGGGACAGGCCTTCCTCAAAACAAAAAATGTAACTAGTCCAGAGGCTATTATTTTGTTGTTGTTGAAATGTCAGGAATCCTTAATTCTGCCAAGGGTCCCTTGTCACAAGGGGCCGAGCGGAGTTCTTGTGTATCCCCAGATACTGCCAGCTGAAGATGGTCTGAGACTGGGTTTCCTAACGGTGCAGAGGCAGGACTGGTTAACGCTGTGCCTCACACCAATATACACCTGGTGGTCGTGTAAGATATGGCCATCTAAAACCATGAATCTGAAAGGTCTACTATTACAATAACAGAAACGTTACATTCTAATGCTCAGCCTGTGTAGCGTTCATCCCCCTCCACAGCGTCCTGGCCTTTAGATACAAAATTCCTTTGAAGACAATAAGCGCTGTTAATCTGCAGCCATGCAAATGAGATGAGAATTTTCCTGAGTACTCTGAGAGGCCTAGAAGAAGCAAGATGCTGTTGTCACAGATAACATGTTTTCCTTCAGCAAGCGTGTCCTCAAGCAACCCTGTATGGTGTGCAGTGGTGGTGACATAGTGACATGTTCTGTCAGTCTACATGACAGCACACACTTAGCCGTTGGAGCTCATGTGGATGGACTACACAGCCTTACCCCTGGAGGCAGATTAATAAGAATGATTTGTAATAATTACTGTGGCCACAACTATGAAGGACAGCTCTGAGTTTTTCCCTACTGCTCATGCAGAATAGAGCTATCATGGACATTTTATGGTCGGTACAATTTGAATCTTATGTATCTTGCTCTAATAATTGTAACATACATATTCCCACATGAATATTTAAGAAACTGCTTTCCTTTGGTCTTATGTGGCATTTGCATAATTATAACTGAAATTTGTGGCAGATTCAAACTGTCAAGTCTGTTTACACTGCAGTGGAAAAGTATTTACCAATCTGTACAAATGTTACATTTGCATTTGTAACAGAAAATGCGTACCTCTTCGGTTTGCTAATGAGAAAAATTATACATCTGGTTAAAGAAACTTTGTCAGAGGAAGAGCAGGCATTTCCCATATCCCATTAATGTATGGATACACTTCTTTCCCCCCTGGAATTTCAGTCAACTGTGAGAACATGTTGTTGAGAAAATTGAGTGGTGCCAGAATTTATATGAAGTATTAAACCTCAGGCTTCTGAGCCGTTGACTTATAATAGTCACAGTCTCATTTGGTTGGCCAAGTAACAAGCACAGCATTAATACAGGATTTAAAACTAGAAGAACAAAATAAATGGGACATTGTCCTGTTCTCTAAAGGGCTGAACATTTAGGGCCTCAAAACCAGTGTCAAAGAGAGGAGGTGCTGAGTACCTGACAGGTTTTGGCACCAGGACACTCAGCTCTCCATTGCACACTACACCACTATTTTTTTATCTTCAGATGGTGCCCATGAAATTGCATAACGTTCATAAGAATTTCCTCTGAAACATTTCCTCATTTGTGGACATATTCACAATAGGAGCCTGTTTTGTCGATGTTTTTCAGTCTTCCTTTGGAACTGAATTTGTTTTCTTAGTACAGGTGTTGTTTGCATCTGTATTTGCAAGTGCCCTAGAGTTTATATAATTTGGATATATGTTTAAGCTGTAAAATTGACATAACCTTGAAAAATTTAGTCTGAGTTTAAGAAATTTTTTGAAGAGGGATATAGTGTTTTTGTTTCTCCTCTGTAGTTCAAACTGAAAGTTCATGGTGTTAGGTCTCCCCCCCATTTCCTCGTTTTTTTCAAATTTCAACTTTTACTCATCAGTGAAATAAACTGGAATGTCATCTTGGTCCTGGGCTGGGGCCAGAGACAACCTCCAGGGGGGAGGAGAAGATGTAATGGTAGAAATTGGGCACCAGAAATCATGGGGAGTACCTTCTGCAACAAGTTTAGTGCAATAGGGTAGGAATTTTTTTCCATTCTTTCTCAAAGAAATTAATTTCCTACTTTGCTGTAAGCCCTCTGGCATTTCTTCTACAAAACCTTCTCCTCCCCGGGTGTGATTGACAGCTCCAGGCTTTCCCTGCAATGGAGGAATCCTGGGACCAAGTTCTTATCTCTTTTGCATCCCAGACAAGTATCTTGATCCCCTGGGGCTTTAAATCTATTATTTCCATAACCCTCCAAAGGAGGCTATGTGACAGCTGTGACTTGAGTATGGACGAAGAAATATCAGCATGTATTTCTGGGGGTTCAGCTTATTTTTTACAGCAGTGTATCTTAGGGCTACAGGAAAGGCTTCTGTGCAAATCTGCCCAATAAATAAATTACTTTGTGCTGAGCACATCTGCCTTAGATTCTCTAGTCAGCAGCAGGCTCTTTCCTGGTGGGATGAAAATCCTGTGAAATTTAACCTCATCAAAAAAAAAAAAAACGAACCCTCTGACTTCTTTGGCTCACGGTGTATTGGGCTACTGAGGCAGAATATCTACATATATAATTTTCTATGCAACATATTAAGCTAGAAATGAAGAATGAATGGCATGAAAGGGGAAGAAAGTGTAATGATGAGCTCTGCACAGTGGACCCTGATGTGTCAGTGAAGGTTAACAACCAACTCTTTGTTGGGATGGGGAGCTGAGAGTGTGACCTGAGCACATAAGAAATGGGACAGGACTGTGACTTAGAAGCACACAGTACATTTTTCAAAAACATGTGGCAACTGCTGTCTGAAACCTTAGAAGTAAGCCTCCTCTGATTCGGTTGTGCTTGATTTATACTAGCAACCTAAGGACCTGACAGAAGAATTCCAGGTGTTCAGGGCTTTTCTTATTACCCTAGGATTTCAATAGCATTTCATTGTAGGGATCAAAATCCTTCTCTCTCTTTTTTTTTTTTCTTTAAGTTTTTCTTTTGGTTAATTTGTAGGGTCAACGTTAATGCCACCTGATATGTAGACCCCAAAACAGAAAATATGGAAAGAAGCTAAATTATAAGATGAGGAAAGTGGAAAGCAATTTCAGCAAATCCAGCTTCTAGAGAATTAAATTTCTCAGCTATGCTCCAGGAAGCAAATTTATGCTCAAGTTACAGAAGGTTTGGTTTAATTGACTGTGTTGTTATTTTCCCCCCTCCTTTGGCCACAGAACTCAGACACAGTTCTCTGATGTCTGTAGCATCAAACCAAACATGCTCTGAGGTACCTGAGAGCAATGAAAGCGCATAATGGAACCTTACGGTGTGCAGAACAAATGTGTTTATTTTGCTTGAATCCCTCTTAACCAGAGTTGCAAACAGCCAAGCTACATACAGCACTTTTCAGGAAAGATGGTAAGGATGCTCTTGGCTTTCCACTAGCTGTTTGAGTGACACGTGTCTATACCTTTACAGAGCTGACTGACATAGAAGTGTAACTAAGGTCTAGCTTGAGAACGTACAAACTTTTGTATTCTAATATCCTATCACCTGCTCTTGAAAGGCTTTTTTAAAAATCAATTTTATATATTTATTCCAAGCAGAGATCATGTTTATCTTTTTTTTTTCTAGGAAGGTTAACAGCAGGAAATGATGAAGAGCCCAAATCTAGAATATTAATACACTATTATTTTGCCTAAGATGCTGTTGTACTTGTGCTAACATAGACTTGCCAAAATACTTAGAAACATAAATACTATGTTGTGGTCATGATAAACAAAATAAATTTGGAGACACAGAATGCTTTGAGTTCCCAAATTAATGCTGTATGCATGTGCATGTAGCACATTTGCTTTTTTTAATAATTTAAGTTCAGTCCTTTTCATCAGGATTCTAAGTCATGGTGCAAATTAGCAAATGTCTACAAAAACTTGCCAGGGAGAATCCTATACAAATATGAACAATTTATAACTGTTCTAGGATGCTCAAGACAAAATCCCTAATTACAAATATTGCAAGAATGAAAGCATCCAAAAACAGTGAGTAATGACTTTGAGCTTAGGTTCAATGATTATTATCTCTGTCAATGAGTGAAATGTGTATAATCTACTACTAAAATAGAGCAATTAAATTTTACATTAAGGAGCATGTTCAGTTACCATTACCAATTAATTCCACAGCATTTTTCTCACTTCCTCTTAATTCAGTGAACATCATTATTTAAGCTTCCTATCTTTTCTGCCATTCAAAGTACTCTATGGAACAGGAGACACCTATTTCTTCCCTATAGGGCAATAAGCTGGCCTTGCATCCAAAAACCAAAGACAAGAAGGTTCAATCATGCTTTCAACAGGATCAAAACATTCTCCTCCCCACTTGTCAGAGTGGATGAGAGTACAGCAGCGTACAAGCCAGAGCACAGATCCTGGGTTGTCTGCCCTCGCTGAAGAGTACAGTCCGTGGTCACCCTACTGACTGGAGAGCAATTAATATTTTCGTAATCTCACACTTATTATGGTTAGGATGTTATTATGATGAAATCATGCAGGCATAACATGGATGTGCAGGAATATGTTGGGGTGTAATTCAGGCTCCATTGACAAGTTGTTAATTTAAAATGTCAGCA
>NW_010101034.1:0-447 GCF_000699245.1 Pterocles gutturalis
GCTCAAGCATGGCGTGCTTTCTTGGAAAGGCCCTTATTTTCCATGGAGCCTCGTTTGGCAAGGCATACGATGAACAGTGAATTAGGGCAGTTCCAAATAATGCATGAAAAGGAGATTACTGCCTAGTGGAGCCCTGTCTCCTTTACTGAAGAAGTTACAGTCTGCAATGAATGAGGGAGGGAAGTGGTTTAAGAGATGATGGTTGCGTGATTAAACTGATTGATTCTAGTCTGCCAATTTAGACAGTGCTTTTGGGTCAGTCTCTTGTTGGACATGGATGGGTTGAATTGATGGATTGAATTGAGGTCGTGCTCTGTACCTTAATTCTTAACCTTCTTCCCAAATCCTCTCTACTCAGGCCAAAGCCTTAACCCTTGGAACAGCTTTCCACCACTGTGGGTGTCTGATGTATTCCAATTTTGCCTGCTTTTAAAGGACTCCTTGGCA
>NW_010101035.1:0-220 GCF_000699245.1 Pterocles gutturalis
CATGGGGACCCCTGGATCTCCTCGCCATGGCACAGGGCACCTCCAGACCCCGCTGTCATGACATGGGGACCCCTGGATCTCCTCACCATGACACGGGGCACCCCTAGACCCCACTGTCATGACATGGAGACCCCCAGGGCTCCTCATCATGCCATGGGGCACCTCCAGACCCCGCTGTCATGATGAGGCACCTTTCACCTGCCATCACCAGGACCCCCAG
>NW_010101036.1:0-3243 GCF_000699245.1 Pterocles gutturalis
ATTTTTTTTTCCTAGTGGATATTGCTGATATTCTATTAACTTGTTTTATCTGAATCTATACGGTGAGCCCAAAGAAAACTCAGAATTATGTAAAACATAATAACGTTAGAATAGACATTCTTGGATCATTTGCAGCTGTTCTCAGCAACCTGAACTGTTGGAGATTTCTGGGACAGCAGGGAAACGTTGTCTCAATACCTGCATCATCCCCCAGCGCGAATGGCATAGTAACAATTTCTGGGCAGGTTTGGTGTTGGAAGGTGGAAGGATGGGGATTCGGATTTCTGGTGAAAAACCAGAACGTGTGATCCAGCAGGAAAAGCTCAAGTGACTTGATAGCCTGGAAGTTTTCCAGCAGCACCTGAGGAGGAATGAAAAGGGTGTGAGGGGACTCCAGCCCTGAAAAGGCGCAGGGAGTGAATGGATGAATGAAAAGCTGTCCAAGCTTGGCACACAGGTTGGTTTTACAAAATGCACAAGTCGTTTCTTCTGAAATGTGTCTGGAGTTGGGACCAAAGCAGGTTTCTGCTCTCCAGCTCTACTTCTGAGCCCTGTGGCTACCTGGATGTGCGCATCCTTGGCCGGCAGACCTGACAGTGTCAGGGCTTAAACTCTGAACCAGAGCGAAATGATTCTCTTCGATGATTCTAAATGGGAGAGGGAGAGCTGTACTGGTGTGCTTGTGCCAGCCCAGCGGTTCAGGAAGGGTGGGTGGCCGACCAGACTGAAATCTCTGCAGGGCTTTGGTAACTGTGAGCTCTAACAAGGCTTATGGATAAGAAAGCGTGGGTTCCCCTCGCTTAATGCTGGCGTGTGTTCTGGTAGCCTTTCTTCTTTGTGTTTTACTTTGAAAGAGTTTGGGGTGTAGCCAGAGCATTCACAGGGTGCGATTCCCTTGAGAGTAAGCGACCACACAACGTGAGAGATCAAAGAGAAATGCCGTTCATTGTCTAATCTTCTTGGTTGGGTTTCCCTATCTATGAAACAAGGACAAGTTTTTTTATACGTTTTAAAGATGTCCTGATGATGATGCTATTTACAGAGGAATTTGGGGGTTTAGAGGCCGTGCTTTAATGGCAGTTTTGCATGGCAACTGGTATCCAACTTGCCTATTCTGAGAATAATACTGTCCTATGGGAGAAATGTGGTTAATGTTACTATAAGTAGGCCTAAATCATCTTCACCGAGGCTTATGGAAAAGGATATTGTGTGTTAAAAGTGATGAAGTTTAACTGTGATCGTAATCTCTCTATCGGTGCTGAGAGGAATTTGTCACGTGGAATTAAAAGACAAAAAAAATCCCAATGTGAAAATCATGTTATGTGATCAAAACTGGTCAAGGCATCAGGGTATCTTTTGTGCCTGAGGTTTGCTTGTTTTCAGTATAAGATTTGTGTGTCTCAGAGTACGCGTGAGATGAGACATCGTGCTGGAGAAGACATCCTTTGCTGTCCTCCCAGCCTCCTAAAACCCACAGATCTTTCAGCATCTCAAGGCAGCCAGGACAGAAACATGGTGAAACGAGATGGCCGCACACATGGAGGTTTAGTGGCTCACCTGATGAAACTGGAAACCAGGCCTCCTCAAGCAGTGGACCGTGGTGAGCCGTATTTTGGCTGAGGTTCACCAAAGCTGGAGAGATCTTGCAGGAGGTGGATGGTGGTGATGCTGGCCTGCAGACCTGCTGCAGTGGAGAACAAGGAGAATCCTCCAGAGCGGGTCACTATGGCTGGGCTGGAGGTTCTCTCTGGGAAGGTGGAGGGAGGTTTTCGCTTTTTTGTAGGTTGGTGTGACTTCATGCATCTTGTTCTGGGGTAAAAACATAACTACTGGGCTAAAAACGGGCTGTGCCATGGGACACATTGGCATGCACAACTGCCGTGATCCAAATACTTCTGCTATTCTCGTCTTCTAATCTTTGTGTTCCTCCTCTGTCCCTCGATCTTTCTCTATGCTGAGGTTCTGTGCAGTCTTCTAGGAAGCAGCTGTGTTTCTAGGAGCTCTTGAAGAAGAATGAGAGCTTCTCTTCACACTGTATGTGAGAAGGTGGGAAGGACATCTGTCCTGTTGCTTTGCAGACCCACTGCAGGTTGGAAATAGTTGTATGAAGTGAGCTTCCCCCTCTCCTCTGTAGACCCTGATTCTGTAGCAGTACCTGGAAAAGATTTATTTTTTCCTCTATTCATAGAATCATAGAATCATTAAGGTTGGAAAAGACCTCAAGGATCACCAAGTCCAACCGTCAACCCAACACCACCCAACCCACTAACCCATGTCCCCAAGCACCACATCTACACGTTTCTTGACCCCCTCCAGGGATGGTGACTCCACCACGTCCCTGGGCAGCCTGTTCCAATGCCTGGTCACTCTTTTGAGTGATCATTTGAGTGATCTCATCTATTGATGCTGGAGAACAGGCGAAGGCAGCTCCTAGAAGGAGATTCCTTGCTCTTACTTGTAGATTTGAAGAAGAAATTCTGTAAGAGACAGCTGTCGGTGTGTCCATTGATTTCTGTTTACACTTGAATTTTGTATGCATTTCCTATTGATTTAGAGTTATGATGGAGTCATGGACATCAACAAATTTCCAACAGCCTGAGCATTTCATGGCTGGGCTTCGCAGGGTCCTCTTTGGGCATCGAGGCTGACTTGCTTTTCTGTGGCAAGGTCAGTAAAGAAGTGAACTCCTGTCATCCACTGAAGGAAGTTCTACTATTCAGCTTTAGGAAGACTTACAAGGTGCTGTAGACACAACTGGAATTCCTGATTCCTATCGTGCCTTGTAGCAGAACAGTTTTGTGAATGGTATGGCTAGAAGCAACAAATTCAGGATGAAAAATGAGGAGTGGCTGGATGAAGACCACTATCCATCAATGCTGGAGGAGATAAACCACTCGGAATGGTTTACGTGGTATCTTTGACCTATCTGAAGAAAAAAAGCCGCTCATTTTGAGGCCAGAATTTATCGTGGGGACTTAAGTTCTCTTTACTTACATGTGTGATAGGAGTAGTAGGAGGCTCTGTGCCTAATGAACAGGCTGAGCGGGGAGTCTGGGCTGTTGATGGGCTTGTGATGGGCTAAGGATTTACAGCAGGTCCGGACTATGACTTGGCACAAGCTGCTTTCCCTTTAACCTTCAATTAAATAAAAAACCCCTGATAGCTATAAATTGAATGGGATTAAATATGTGGATACTCACATGTGTATGTATCTACAGTGAGTCTCTGGCATTTTGGCAGAGG
>NW_010101036.1:3275-9866 GCF_000699245.1 Pterocles gutturalis
TTTCCCTTGGTCATACCTGTTCATTATTAGCTCGTGAATATATAGACAAAGTCTTAAAAAACAAATTCTGGAAAAATTTGGCCCTGATTAGTCTAGTGTTGCTGTAATTTCTGTGTGAAGTGAAAATAGCCGAAGCAGTCTTAAATTTTGTTGTGGAGATGTTCTTCGTTCGGCAGTTACCTCTGTGCCTCTTACATGTAAAACACTTGTAGGTAAAGCTGTGCAATTACCTGGGTGTGGAATTAAAATAATTATTGTGCAGGTCACTTAATGTTCCTTAATATATAGTACTGTGTTTAAGTGATGGAGCTCAGGAGGAAAGAGGACCGGGTCAGCAATGTGAAATAGTTTGTCCAAAGTAGTTTTGCTGCATAACACGCTTTACTTTCTATGTATCATCTCACCCTAACCTTGGTAGCAAAGCTCTTGCTATTGTATATATTTGGTATTGATAGAAAAATCATGGCAGCAAATTGCAGCAGGATTGAAAACAGGGAAAGGAAATCTCTCCCGTTGTCTGTTTTTGGCTGTTTCATTGGTTTTTTTCTTTTTTTTTTAACACACTTGTGCTTTTTGCCTTGACTTCTTCCCCGTGTTTTCAATGAAGTTTCAGTTCGGAAGGGTGTAGCAGGCGTCTCTCTCCAGGTGAATTAACGCCGGATAGAATTACGGGATTGATTTATGAACTGGAAACTGCTTTGATGCCTAATTGATTCAGCACAAGTAGGTACTTTGCAGCCCTTGTAAACTGAGGCTGGGGTGTTGTCAGACTTCTGATGCAAATCAGAGCCTTAGCTGTCAATCCAAACCTGGTCTTAGAGAGCTGTTTTCCACGCCAGGGTTCTGGAGAGTGCAGAGTCCTTTCCCAAGCTCACCCCGAGCGCTGGAAATGAGAACGTGGTACACACGGCTCCATATCGTATTACTTATTTGTACTGAGGGAGTTATGTAGGAGTCCTAGTCGTAACATTTGGATTGTGTTCCCTCTAAAATAGTCCATGTTGCACGTTGGCTTGATTAGTTGTACCGATGGGATTCACGTTCACTGGTTCAAATCAAATTTTTTGCCTTTTTAGTTGCTACTCTTTTGATGCCTTGGTTAGATTTTCAAAAGTTGTATTATGTCCTCTACATCCTTAAAAATCTTTTTTCCATGTAATTATAACCGAATTTTGCCCCTGGGCAGGTGTACTCAGAGTCTTTTAAGACCAGTTCTAAAAATAGGGAGGGTGAAGAGCTGGTCATAGAAAAGTAACGTTAGTTGAGTCTTTGGACTGTGGAATAGTGATGTCCAGTGTCTCTTTACAAAAAAAAAAATTTGTGGGGAAGTTGATCTGTATATCTACAGTCCCACCAATGCAACCTTGAGAGCGAACGGGGCTTTGGAGCACGTAAAGGGAAAGAATGATTGGGGACAGGCAGGAATTGCCAGATAGGCTTGCCATTTGTAAGCGAAGCTATTTTAAATAAAAATGAATCTTTGGCAAGAGTGCTAATGATAGATGTGTTGGGGGGATGTTTTTTAAGCATCGTTTAGGATGAAGGCATCTGGAACAGATAAATGCTGGCTGGACTTGGGAAGCCTGTTTGATTCGATGTCACCTGGAGCGTTATTGAAATAGAGAAGCTGGACTACGCTGCGTGACGTATAAAGAACTTTTCACCTGTGGTGTGGTAGCTGGGAAAACTGGAGTAAGCTGACAATCAAGTTTGTCTTCCATTCTGTCATTTCTAGAGACATAAAATGAATCAGACTCCTCACACCATAGCTATCGACAGGCGGCAGTTGATTAGGTGTTAAGCAGGTGGGGTTTGAAAGGGTCAGAACTTGGAGCTGGAACCTGATTTAGTATTTTCATTCATGACCCGGGTAGAGTGCACGGATGTGCAGTGCTGACATCACTTGTGATGCCATTGGGGAGCCTGGGTGCAGAGGTGGTGACGCCATCATCCTGAAAAGCAGGGTGGATAGAGGGACAGAACGGGGATGGAGCAGCGTCGTGCAATGCGGCGTTACGCTCGCGGCGACTTACAGAACAAGTCTGCTAGGATGAAGTTATCCAGAAAAGACCCAGAAGCAGTAATTGGTCTTTGAGTGGTTGTTACTTGTCAGCGTGATGCATTTCAAGAGACAAAGAGAAAAGACAGTGAGGAGAAGGAGGGAAGATGATATTATGGCTCAAAGCCCTGGTGAGAGCATCTCCTGTGCAATATCATCACCCTCTGATCAGATTTTTTTTTTTCTTTTAATCACCTGTTAGCAAAGAGGATTCTTCTGCTCTTATTTTCAGGGGCTCTGATTGTCATTTACGCTGAAATTCTCGATGTCTGTTGGTTAGCGAGTGCTCTCGCCTGCAGCTATTTCTTGTCAGCGTAAGAAACAGGTAATATTAATTCAGCAATGCTTCACGGGGCTAAACAGAAACGATTATTTCAATTACTGACAGTGCACTTTGCCAAGTGTCTCATGATTTGGAAAAATTGAACAAATAATTTTATTTATTTTTCTTTAAATGAAACCAGTCCTGACGTTGAATCCAGCAAGTCCCGACGCTTAATCCAGAGAGTTTGATGATTCACTTTGGCACCAGTCGTGCGATGATCCTGTGCATCACTTGCTCTACAACCCGTTACAGACTGGAAGCCAATAATTGCAGAACATTTTGTGAAAAACTCTTTCCTTTTAAACCCTGTTAAATTGTATTGGACATCGAGTTTTTTTACATGTTGCTCTCCAGCTCACAGCTTGGACTGGGAGCAGACACATAGTTTCTTTCCTAATTGTTACTATGTCAGTATTTCCCAAATGGAAAAAAAAATAAAATTATATTGAACTACATGGAAAGTCATATAAAGGCCTGTAACATT
This sequence comes from Pterocles gutturalis, assembly GCF_000699245.1. Taxonomy (NCBI): domain Eukaryota; kingdom Metazoa; phylum Chordata; class Aves; order Pterocliformes; family Pteroclidae; genus Pterocles; species Pterocles gutturalis. The sequence goes on from NW_010101036.1 coordinate 6,144, forward strand.
CTTAATATAGAACAACAGCCTCGAATGGAAACAATTAAAGCAAAATAATGTGTTTATGTTATCAGGCAGCGTTGTTCGGTGTCTGACAGCGGAGCAGGCTGGGTGTTCTCAGCCCCTGCGCTTTCCATCCGGAGCTGAAGTTAACCCCCAAACCGCTGTTTGAGGAATCCCAACCTTTTGGGGAAGGCTCCCAGGAGGCCTCAGGTGCTGTGTTCTGTATATAAGATTAATTTGCAGGAAGTCCAATTTTTTTCATTGCTTGCAATGTCATAATATTTGGGGTTCTGTTTTGGTTTTTTTTTTTTTTAATTCAAGATTTTACGTTTCCAGCTTTCTGTTGGAAATGGTGTTTTCCCAGTTCTGGTTGCTTGTGTGACCAACCCAACAGTACACGTAGTCACTGTTTTTATGATAAAAATTACGTACTTAAGCACTTGTAGGTTTGAAACATTAATTTCAATATTTTTAGCTTTTAATGGTTTGGAAAATTCAAACAAAATCTCCCGTCAGAAGTGATGCTATTGGTGAGGAATGGTGGAACTTGTGCAACACCAGTTAGATACATTGTAGGTTATATGTGAAGTTTCATAAAGGATATTTGCAAATTACTCTTTTTTTCTTTTTCCTCCCTAGATTTATTTACATAAGTGATTTTTAATTTGTTGAAACCTTCCTCTTTGGGTCCAAAAATGATGACTTTTAATACAGTTCTGAAATGCTGCTGTTAGTAACCTTGCAATGGTTTTTGCGCTAATGTGTAGTTTTTACTTAATGCTTCACTACCCTGAGACTTTGATAAAATCTTATTCTTGCCAACATATCCGTGTTTGGTAAATGTGGGAATGTGTCTAGGTTAGGCAGGAGACTAAACACTGCAGGAAATCAGTGGCCGGACGAGGTTGGGGAGTATCAAGGCTGGTTTGGCAGAGCAATAGATGCTTGTTGACAAGTCCCAGCACTGCTCATGTAGAAATAATTCTGTCTCTAGAGAAAAGAGGACGAAGAGCCATGGGAAACCGGCTGCTTTTCAGTTCAGGGTAGGACGGTGAGGATCACAGGCAGAAGACAGCTCTGAAGCAAATAATAAAGGAATCGGCTGTGACTTTTACTACTCTCCATGCGTAAATTATTGATTGATTGTTATGCCAACCAGCGTTAACGGTATGAAATCCTCCGTCTTGCTGAGGGTATTAAACCCAACATGCAAATAGTAACTACATTCATTGGGATGCGCTTGTTTAATAATTATTGTCTTTGGCCGAAAAGCCCCGTCTGCTTTCAAGGATTTTGTATGTTTGCTGTTTGTGAAATTTTTTGTATTCTGGATCCAAATCCACTTTTGGATTCTGCGTTAAAACTGTTGACTGCGCCCAGCCTAAAGTGTTGGCTTAAGTTAAGCTTTTAAATGCTGAGCATTCAATATTTTATCACGTCTGGCTTTTTCTGTCTTTCAAATACCTGCCCTTTCAAACCATCATTTAGGAGAGAGGCAAAAAAAGAGAAATCATTATGGAATTTGTTACATGGTTGATGGGAAGGGTTTAAACGCGGCTGGATTTTACTGCTTTTGTGGTGTTGTTGCCCATTAACCTTCGTTTGAAATGGACACACTGCACGTAGGGCAACTGCTGCTTTCTCACCTCTAATATTTAACTGATGGTGAGCACTAAATGCGCTTTAATTTGACAGCTCAAATTTAAATGATTTCCTGGGGAATGCCATTTCATGGCTTGGGAATTGTTGGATGCTTCAAACTCCGCTTGTTAAACTTGCTGAGATGAGAAACTCACTCCCTGAGTCAAGAGTTAACGCAGCTGGAGAATCTAACGGAATACTTCCACTTGCTAGAAACTAGGGATTGTGGGAACAGGGAATATCCGTGGAACAATTTGACTACGAGCCAGGTGAACAGCTCGGCTTAGTCTAAATAAAACCCAAAGGCTTTGAGCAAGTTTTGTTTCCCTTTTCCCAAATCGGGCTTTAATAAATAAATTAAGTAGTGAGATGCAAAAAGCTCAAAATAGTATCACAGAGCTCTTGGCAGGCAAGAAAGCATCTGTTTGTGCCGACGGGATGAAGGGGAAAACCAAGCTGGGTCTCCATCCTCATCTTGCTTGGCTTGGTGGTGGTTTGCGGTGCCAGCTCTGCTTCGTCCCAGAGCTCATCCCGGCTGGTGACACTCCTGAGAGCAGGGTACCACCTTTCTCTCTGCTTCTCTGTGAATCATATTTGATTTTTTGAGCTTGCAGCTCTGTGTAGTCAAGTATAAAAGGACTCTGACATGACCTGGGCTATGGGAAGCCGACCCAGGCAAGCGCTGGGTGGTCCTGGTGCTCGGGACGCTCCGAGGGGCTCAGAAATGGGACGTGTGAGTTTTAACATTTCCGAGGAAGCACTGTGTCGCTCTCACTTCCAGCCCCATCCCTGGAGGGGTTCAAGGCCAGGCTGGATGAGGCTTTGGGCAACCTGGGCTGGTGGGAGGTGTCCCTGCCCATGGCAGGGGGTCGGACTCGATGGGCTTGAAGGTCCCTTCCAACCCAAACCCTTCTGTGATTCTATGATTCTGTGATTTTCCTTTTTTTTTGTCTTTGGAACTACTGTGTGCTCGTCTTCTGAAGCTCATAGTTAAAATAAGTCTCTAGGGTCCCCTGTGGATCTTCCCCACCACATCAGCAGTGATTGCCAGCACCAACTCTATGATATATGTCTGGTTTTAAATTTAAAAAGTCACCAGGCGCGTGCATTTTTACTTATACCTTTGCAGAGATAATTTTAGCATAGGAACAAAATGGTTCCTGAAAACTGTTCTGTCCGGTGACTGATGTCTTTGTATTTTTCATGTGTCAGAGAGGTATTTATTAACTTCACTCCCTATTCCTTACTCTATAAATTATCTCTGACAGATTAATTTAAAGCGCAGGAGATGAGAGGAAGTTACTGACCTTATGATGTATTGATACGTCTGTGGTTAGGTCTGGGAAGCATTCAGCTTGCAATTTCCTCCTTTGAATAACTTGAAGTTTGGTATTTATTGTGTTAAATAGCAGAAATGGGTACTAAGACACCAATTTCACCCTCCGTGCCATGCCTGTGAGCATTCATCAACCCAGCAGCAGGGCGGAGAGCTGCTTTGGGGCTGTGAATAAAAAGGAAAACAGCTTTGGAGATGCACAAAGTCACATCAACACCTTGAAATCCTTCCCAGGAAGGCAGAGCGTGGCTGGGCAGACAGTGCAGCAGTGCTGGAGCGTGCCGGAGGGAAGCACGCGACGTGAAGTGGGTTATTGCTTTCTGCGCTGGAGGACTCCGCACAAGTGGTTCTCCTAATCCTTCCCTGTAGGGCACATCCAAGTATCACGTCTTATTTTCGGCAGTTTGAAGGCAGGAATGAAGTTTTTCTTACAGGGAGTAAGGGTGCTTACTGGAGGTGGTTGGTGTTTCCCTTAGAAATAATGTTTTAAGACATGTTGGTTATGAATTAACTGGGAAACTGGAATGAGACAAAATATCTTCTTTTCCTATTTTTCTTAATTAAGAAGAAGAAAGTGAACAGAGCAAAATTCAGTGTATAATTCCTTGTTAGTGCAAACATGCTTTTCCTATGGATGTTACCAGAGTGAGGAAAGAATTCATGATGACTAAATCTTAAATAAGGAGGTGGGATTTTTTTTTTGAGAGATGATTTTTTTTTTTTTTTTACAAGAGGGGGGGCCTTTAACTCGC
>NW_010101036.1:9897-17160 GCF_000699245.1 Pterocles gutturalis
TGGCCTGTAAATCCTGCTCAGTTTGGTAGCGAAGCGAGGAGTTATTTCAAAACTTTGCATAAGTAGTGTCAAGCCACCGTCTTTGTTTGTGTTGCTACAAATCTGTTGGGACCAGATGGAATTTCATTTTTTTTCCTCCAACTGTCCAAGAATAACTCCTTTCAAAGTCATTTCAGAGGCGATAGGAAAGGTGCATATGGCAGATGTGAAGATGGAAGCGATGATCTTTGCCTTCCCCTGGGGACTTTGGCTCTTTGGTGGATGGTTGTGAGCTCTTGCAGACCTGCCCTGCCACAGCTCCTGCACTCGAAGGATGCCCACAATTGTCTTATTTTCTGGATTGACCCCGATATTCATTGACTAGTTTGTCGGAGTTATTTTTTTTTTTAAGGGAATATTTCTTTAGTCTGTAGTGATTATCAAGAAAGCTGTGTGTTAGATGCTGCCTTACGACCAGAAAAAGAGGAAAAAAAAAAATAAATATATGTGTACCCGCCTCTGGAAGTGAGAAATCAGTAGGCTGGTGGTTGTGACCTTCCCTGCACCGCCGAGCTATTTCCTAGACAAACACTCAAAGAGCTGCTTATCGTCTGAAGAAATGCTAACAGCTCTTGGATTATAAAGATATCGTAGCGAGTCTGTTGCTAAGGCTGGATTGACACAAACCAGAAATTCTGTATAATGTGCCAGTGAGTGCCTTGTTTCCAAATTTACAACATTTATTCCCAAAATAAAGTGGTTTCTCATAGTCACTGCTTGATTAAAATGTGCTTTAAAAGTCTATTCTTTGGAAGGATTTTTTTTCCTAAAGTGAGTTTTCTTGCTGCTTCTTCCATCCTGGTAAGGAATCAAGACTTGGTTTTAATAGCCAAAAACCTGTCTTGGTGGGGTAGGAAATACCTGATAGAGATTTTAAAATTTATTTGTTGTTTATAATGACTAAAAACACGCCTTTTCCTAAGGGATTTATTCTTGCTGGCCACAGCGAGGCTGACAAACACCCTCTGGTATTTGGAAATCACTCCAGCTCTTCACCTCCTTGAGTTCCGAGCTGTTGAGTTCCTGGATGTCTTCCCCATTGGGTTTATTTTCTTAGGCTCTTAAATAAACATTGTGGTGGCTTGAGTGGCAGGAGTTTACTTGGTTCTTGCAGGAAGCTGGTGGAAAAGCGGAGGCTGGCTCGAGGAGTAAGCCATCCGTGCCAGCAGTTTGCGTTTATGGGATTAAGATCATTTCACCAAATCTGCGTAAATTTGGCCTTTTTCTCCCTTGGCTAAGCCAGGATATTGGCTCCGTGTTTGGGTGTAAGGTGTCCCCATCGGATAGGTGTGAATGGCATCGTGTCAAAACTGAATTTTCTTGCGGGGACAACTAAATGAGGGGTTTATAGAGCACTCAGAGTCGAGCGAATTTGTTGACTCTTTCAGAAGAATTTCACCAGCCATTTAACATCTCCTAGAAAAAATAGATGGTGTTAATTATTATCTATTGTTAATATATAGATGGTGTTAACATATAGGTGCGCTAAAGTTGGGTTTTGACAGCAAATTAGTTCTTGAGGACCCTTAGAGTTCAATATACTCTTTTCTTTTCCAACTTTGTCTACCATCTTAATGCCAGATTTTTTTTTTTTCCCCCTGCTGTTTCGGCAGCGATGTGACTGTGTTTGGGGGTGAATCGTGCAGATGAGCCCAGGGAACTGCCGCAGCGGAAGGACAAGAGGAATGAGAACACAGCACTGCACAAGCGCTCGGTATCTGCGTTTGTACTATGGAAAGAGAGTCCTGCCCAAGTTCGAGTCATCTGGATTTTTCCTTTTTTTTTGATTTTTTTGTTCTACTTAACAAAGGGGAACTTCTCAAGAAAGCTGTGTACATCTACCTCAATTAGATACTTGAAATATTCAGTCTTTAGCTCCTTTTTTTTAATATACTCGGTGTGAAATTGCTTTCATTAAAAATCTGTCATTTGGGGAAAGTACCACTCGTGCTTTTCTGCAAGGGGTTAGAAATCATTCTTTTTCTCGCTGTCGTTAAGAATTCAGCACAATGGTCCGTGGGATAGAGGAACAGCTGGCTTGAACTGGAAAATGTAAGGGGAAAGGAGAAGGACTGGTGTGGGTTTAGGGAAGGTGATTGCAATTCTGACCAATACAGACGTGGAAATGAGAAGTCTCTATAAGACCAGAAATTAGAAGAGAGCTTTTTGTTCCCATCTTTCTTTCTCCTGGATATTGGCAACCTTAAGTTAAATGTTTCTTGTTTAGGTTCTGAAGGTAGGTGCTCATTTCCAGGTGCTGGAAGGTGTTCAGTGGGAAGGGAAGAGAGGTGAAAACAAAACCAGAGTTGAAAATCAAGGGTGAGGTGGGTTCACCTCCGTACGCCAGCGGTCATTGTCCCGGTTGAGTGGCCGTTCTGATCTGTCGGGTGTGCTTGCTGGAGGGGCTCTTAGGAAAGAGGGCTCATGTGGCTGGAGGGGATACGATTTGAAGCAGAATTTGCTGAAATGGGGTAGAAAATGGAATATTTTACTAGGATTTTAGAAGATTGTAGTGGTCGAAAGGGTTGGATTATTTTTATTTTTGGTGTTCTGTGGACTTCTCCATCCAATTAATTCCTTCTTCCCCTCAATTAATTCCTTCTCTGTCACCTCCTTAAAGCCAAATAATATTTACTTGCCTTAAAACACATGTAAGCAGAAGGACATTTTGGGGACAGGCGGTATATCCTGGTATGACATCAACATGTGCACTTTATTTCTAGGGGCCCACACTTGCCACCTTCTCCAAAGTTTAAATTCAATGTTCAATGCTTACGAAGGCTCCTGTGGATGTTGCATTGTTCCTTCTAGTGGCATCCTTGAGAGCAGTTTCCTTATTGGCGTAGTTATCAAGGTATAATTAGCTGCTATCTTATCTGAAAATCTGTTTCATTAACAAATATAACATTTTTTTTCCAAGTTTATTGCTGGATGCTGGGTTGTCAGGTGCTCTACTGGTATGTCACTGGTGTCAAGAAGCAGAATAAAAACTGTGCCACTTGTTGCGTTTGATTGTGAATATTCAGTCAAAACTGTTCAAGCAACAAATCGATCGATGTAGACGAGCTTTTTTTTTTTTTTTTTTTTTTTGGGAACAATTTTCCCAGCAGGTAACGCTGACATGTAGTAGCTTAAAAATTTTTGAATGTCAGTCAGGAAATCAAAGGAATTATTTCTATCCCTGTTAGGAAAGTGGGTCAGGCTGTGATATTTATTTATAGGATGTCTCAATATTTTCATTTTTCCTTTTTTTTGCTGCAAAACTGGCTGATCTTCGGCTCGAGCTTTTCTGTAAATGCTCTTACCAGGTATCACACTCTGCATTTGGCCTAGAAACAGTGGTGGAGGGGGGCGAGTTTGCAGCTAAAGCAGACTTTAAACATGCTTCTTGAGGGTTTGAAGGGAGTATTTTGGGATGCAGTGGTTGGGAAGAATTGGGCAGCGGCTTTACACATGGCGTTGGGTAGGGGAAGGGATTGCTGCTGCTGATTTTACTCGTCTTGTAAAAACTTTGGATTTTGCGTATGTCTCGAGTGCAGCAGGATGATGGTCCTCTGCTCCCCGGGGGTGGCTTTAAACTCCATTTATTTCCAGTTCTCACTGGCTGGAAGGTCAAGTTGGCAGCTCAGCCCCATTTCATTCCCAATACAACACCCATCCCACCGATGAACGATTTTTACCCAGGTTTAAAGGTAGGGCTGGTGACTTGAAAGCTTATCAAAGTCAAGTGCTCTTCAACGGGAGGAGGATATTGACGTGTCTGTCAATTCTGAGCCTGTGCTTTCAATTAATTACGATGCCTAATTTGCTGGGTACACAGGTGTGGCATGTTGCCATTTCAATGGTTGTACAGGTACTTAAGATAACATTTTTGACTAATTGAATGTTGCTAATTTTGGGAAAGTGCTGAAAAATCACCCGACAAACCTTGTGTGCTGTTTGCATCTGCGCATGAATCACAACTTTTGAAACAGAAGGGAGGGTGGAATAAGGAGTGGAAGGATGCTGACTGCTGGAAAAATGGGTTCAAACTGGTAGGATCAGACGTGCAGACTGCATCTTGAAACGGTCTAAAGTAGCTCATTTGGAAAACTATTTTTTTGTGGATTATTAAGCGTTCAAGCTTAACACCTTGAAAAGTCTGTCTAGTTACGTGATAAGTTGGTTCAAGCTTCTTCATAGACCAAATATGTGTGTAGACTCTTTTCGGTTAAAATTACACTGATTGTATTTTACTGTGAGTTGGAAATCTTGCGCGGATAAACACAGATGATAGAAGCAGAAATTATTAAACTAGAATCTTGCGTAGCATTTGTTATATTTTTAGTTTCTAACCAGAATTTAAGTAGCACAACACTTGATTATTTAAAAGGAGACTCTGTAGCCTTCCAGATGGGATGATGAATTTAGATAATAAGGGATTCTGCTCTCAACCCCTCCAGACAACAAGAACTTAAATGGTTGTAGCTAAAGTTTGATAAATATAAATGGAACTTGGACAGGGATTAAGGAGAAAACCCAATAAATTAAATGACTTTTTTTTTTTTTTTTATCCTTCTCTGAGCGCATTTAGAACCATAATAATTTCCTAGGAGATACAGTTCATTTAAGCATAGGTTATAGAGCTTGTTTTATGAATTACCTGAAGTCAGGCTGGGTCATCTAATGCAAAGAATTTATTTTTTTTTGATCTTCCAGTGGTAGACCTTGATGGGACCTGGCTGTCTCTGGAGATCTTTCATCACTAGCCTTTGATGATTCTCTTTGACGACGGCAATAACGTGCTTTCTCCTTACTTTCATCTTGGAGGGTGTTGCTTTTTGGGTGATGTTGAAGCAATTTGTGTGGGGTAAGAGGGCTCTTGGCCAAAGGTTGTAAGGTTCACTGCGTGCCAGGGAAGGAGAAGGGTTGGTATATTCCTTTTTCTGCTGCAAAGTTAGATGGTTTATGATGTGTGAGCTTGATTTGCTTCTGCTTCTCCTCCTTCGTGGCGTGAAGCTGACAACTTACTCCGGGAGCATTTCAGGACCACCAGTGAAAGATGAGAGTTGAGTTTTTCTAGGAGGTACAAACACTTGCAGCTTAATTATCTTTATTTCAAAGAACTAGGCCAAGATCCAATAAATGGATTTGTGAACAGATGGGGAAAGCAGAGTGCAACTGTTAAATCAGCTTAATAGACAACTGTTGGAGCACACACCATCTGCGTGGCTGGTGTCTCGGGTACGGGCGCTGGATAAAGGTGGGTTTCTGGGGGATGTAATGAAGTGGCCTTTGTCATGATAACATTTCTGCATATAATACAGGCACTGGGGAAGGTGTTGTGAAGAAAAAAAAGCCTGAGAATCAAGATTGGAGTTGTTGCGGTATGGAGGCAGAGATCAGTGATAATATAGTGAGAGTAGAGCAAAGCCACAGAAATCAGCACTTAGTGAATAACCGCTTGTGTGAAGATGATGCTCCTGCGGTGTGATGGTAATAATAATATCTTTAATTCTTTCCTTTCCCCAGTAAATTTGAATGGGGGGGAAGAATTTGCAGTAGTTGAAGTACACGATAAGGTTTGCATTGACGTTACAGCTTGGGTGTTTGGTCTGATGGAGATAAAGCTGAGGTTACGCAGCGAACGCTGCTGTTCTGTGGGCTCTCAGGTGGTGCTGGAAATCAAGATGTAGGAGGGGAGACAAGAATCTAGATCTCAGATATTTTCAGTTTGAATTTAATAGCTGGAGAAATGGAGAGGCAAGAACATCAGGTGGAGTTACAGCCTGTTTCTGGTGCGTCCAAACGCGGATGTTATCACAAGGCGGTGTCTCTAGCTGGTGGTTGTGAAACTGGTGAAATACCTTTTTGATGGTGAAAAATCTTTTGGGATCCAGCACGGGGTTTTTTTCAGTGCCTCTGATGTGAGGAAATGGCATTGAAGGAGGGAGAATCAGCTTTTCCTTCATCTTTTCTGTTTGAGTGTTAAGGTTGGGCAATTTGGTGTCTGGTCATACGATTTCTCCCTGGATATAGTTCACTTATAGTAATAAATTTTGGATTTGTAGGGGAAGAAAGCAAGCCTCCTCCATAAAGAGGAGCTGAAAAGCCTTTTTAGATTAAATGTCTTTGAAATTTGAAAAAAAAAAGCTGGTTGGACAAGTGAGACATTAATAGCTAGCCGATGGGGAGGAGCTCCAGGTGTGGCTCGGCTTATTTAAGCCGAGGAAGGGACGTGTTTTGTGATCGGTGCTGATGACAATGCCAAAAGCATGACAATGGCAGAGCCACCAGCCGGCCTCTGCTGACTTTGGTGGCATTTGTTTTTGGTGACAGCAGAAGAGAAGAAGCTTGGGACAGTGTGTCATGATTGGGAGCCTGATGGAGATACTGGTGGCCGACTGGAGAAGGGGCAACGTTTGAAAGTATTTGGCTTCTAGCTCGTTGACTTAATGATTTTTAAGACTGGAGCAGAATTTGTGCCTTCTGATCTCTCTCAGGCTGTTGACGGTCATCCAGTCGTCTTTGGAGCATGGCAGCTTGTCAAATCAGGGCGCATTTTTCAGGAGCAAAGAGGATTTAGCAGGTTTGCAAGCATCAGTGCTGCGGGTTGTGACTCAGACAGGAGAGGCTGTGAGGATTCGTTTTACCTGCTGCAGTTTCTCGGAGCATCCTTTCCCAGACCTCCTTGCAGGGCTTTTCAGGCTCTGCCCTTATCTCTGATCAGCAGCCAGGAAATCACTTTCCATATTTTTACATATCTCACACAGAAGGGCAAAGCTAATCTCTTCCTTTGAAGAAACAGTGGTTCTCATATCAAATTAACTGTGTCAGTCATTCAGTTTTGTTTGGTTTTTTTTTTTTTTTTGGTTCCTGAATCTAGACAGCTCTTTAGCATCAATTCAACTCTACCATGGAAAGTGGGATGAAAACAGAAGCTATTAAGCATAGAGGGCGATTGTCAATCCTCTCTGACCTCTTTGCCATGGTCAGATTGGCAGAGTGGAGTAGAATGACCTTGAAATACCTGATTCTCTCTGGGAGGAAAATCCTGATGAAGGCAATGCAGGGGACGGTTTTGCAAGCGCTGGCGTAGTGGCGTGTTGCTGGGAGAATGGTTAAAGGTGCTCTTTGCTTGCAAAGCCATCGGATTTTGTAGGCATTTCACAGAATCACAGGATGGTTTGGGTGGGAAGGGACCTTCACGACCCTCCAGTGCCACCCCCTGCCATGGGCAGGGAC
>NW_010101036.1:17358-22569 GCF_000699245.1 Pterocles gutturalis
TCCCTGCACCCCCTGATCCAGAGCCCCCCCATCTCTCCTGTAGCCCCCTTTCAGCACTGGGAGGTGCTGGAAGGTCTCCCCGGAGCCTTCTCTTCTCCAGGCTGCACACCCCCAACTCTCTCAGCCTGTCCTCGCACGGGAGCTGCTCCAGCCTCGGCCCATCTCCGTGGCTCCTCTGGCCCCGCTCCAGCAGGCTGCAGCAAACCAGTGGAGGCACCTTCACCTGCACGTTGTGCAGCTCGTGGCTTGATGGGAATTGCTGGAGTGCTCTTTGCTGGAACTGCTGAGGAGTGTCCCCTTTGAAGTTGGGACCTCTTTTTCAGATCGTGTGTCAACCTGCCACCACCCAGGGGAGGGGGACGTGAGCTGGGCTGATTTGTGAAGAAGGAGGGTTGCACCATCCAGAAGCTCTCACCCCAGAGTTTTGGAAATCATGGGGCAGAGCTGCTTCAAGCTGATGCAGAAATGAGTGTGATAGTACCACGGAGGAATAAGTGCAGAAGCATCAGGGTGAACAGGCGACTTTGCACCCTTGGTTTTAGAGTTAAGGTGATCAGATGTGTCACTTTGAGGATTACGGTGGCAGCAGTGACTTCTGCATGAGTTTGCTCATCTTGAGGACTCTTATCTCGGTTGCGCTGGAGACTTTGGACGCAGGAGAGAGTCTCTCTATACACCCAGAGTACTTCCTAGTCCTTGGTTAGTTACCTCGTGCTGCATGGGTTAAATCCTTCTCAAACCTGATTTCACAGTAATGCCATTACCTTCATCTGGGTGGAATTAATTCTGTCCTCCCAGCTGTACCTGCGGTGTGGTAGCTCGCTGGCAGAAGAGGGGATTTAACTGTTAGACAGTAGAAATTCATGAAATAGATGCTTAAAGTTTCTCTGCTTCTCTCATTCTCTGTGTGGCTGATCACTGTTCTGTGCCTGTAAATTCGGGCATTTGCCCAGAGCAGACCCTGGAAGGATAAATCCTTTAACCTCAGGGTTTATTGAGAACATGAACAAAGCTAGATTGTTAATTAATTTAGGCTAGAATGGCATTGTTCTGGTAATAAGCTGTAACAGCCCTTGCTTTAGTGGCTTCAACTTCCCATTTCCCCGAAACAAGGGCTTTGAATTGTGGGGTGCTTGAGGCAGCACAGCAGCACTTGGGGAGGAGAGGGGAGAGAGGGGGAAAACTCATCGCTTGCAGCACTCTCTAGTTTTAGTAAGTTCAAAATCAGGCTGAGCAACTGGGTTTTCGGTTTGTTTGGGGTGGTTGTTTTTTTTTTTCCCTTTTTTATTTTTTTTTCCCCAGTGGAAAGGCTGTGCTGAAACTCTCCAGACAATGTGCTGATAGATCTTCTGCGGTGTTACAAGCGTCACTGCAGTTCACTGGAAGCAAGAGAAGCTGATTTTTGCCATCTCTTGATGATCTCTTAGAGGTTAAGGTTTATAGAAGCTGTGGATGCCCCATCCCTGGAGGGGTTCAAGGCCAGGCTGGATGAGGCTTTGGGCAACCTGGGCTAGTGGGAGGTGTCCCTGCCCATGGCAGGGGGTGGGAACGGGATGATGTTGAAGGTCCCTTCCAACCCAAACCATCCCATGATTCGATGATAAACCAGACCAGCTCGCCTGCTTTTTCTGGTGACTAGTGCAGAAAAGGCAATCTGCATTTTCTCTTTTGTGCTCCTGATGAAAAGAAATATTTTCGACACCTCATTGCCAGCATACAGCACGCCTTTAGTGTTGTAATGCTTCGGAAAAAAGTGCTGGAAAATGATTTAGTCCTAAACTATAATCTGCTCTCGAGTTTGTGACTTTTTGTACTCGTCTATTAGCAAGAGGATTGCTTTGGATTTATTAGATGGTAATTAGATAACAGCTTTGAGTCTTCTCCTAGTTGTGTGGTTCATGCCTCTGTAGTAACTTCCTCAGTGTATGCTGATTTATATTCTAAAAATATATGCTGCTAGCATTGTGTTAGTATTAAAACCACATGGATTTAGCTGGTATGCTGTCACATTTGTTTTATTTTTTTTTCCCCAGGAGGTGCCACAGCTTGCTGTCTGATTTTATTATGTTGGCGTTGTGCTTTTTGGGGGCTCCCAGAACTAGGGGGGAGTCGCTAAATACACAGAATTCTTTTACATAAAATCTTTCTCTTTGAAGCAGGCTCTCTTTTGTGAGATCTTCATCCTTTTCACTGCTTCCCTTTTGTCTTTGTCTTACAAAAAGCTGAAATAGGCAGCACTGAAGCCCTTTGAATACGGGTGCTGCTGTAGATTTGTCCCCCTAACTCCCTTTTTTCCCTTTGATTCTTAAATATTCCAGTCCACTTGAAAATCAGGGAAAAATTTACACCAGCTGCACATACCACTGTTTCCACCTGGTAGTGTTTGGAACAAGCCTTAAATAGTTTATATATATACATGAGTATACGTATATATTTTCAAATCTCAGTTTTGTAAACAGATCCTTACCATTGTTTTGCTACCCTGGAGGTTTTAATGTCAATATTGCGGCTTTGCGGGTGCTAAGTGCCTTACCTCTGCTTTGTGGATGTTTTTCCACACGCCTGTATGTGTGTTTATGCATCACAGAGAATCCTTAAAGGTCCTCGTGTTGTTGGGTTTTTTTTTTTTTCCTTAAGATGTAGCAACTACTCCATGTAGAGTAGGAGATGTAACACCTGAGTAGGACATGAGTGCTTCTTGTACAGTAGCAGCACGTACGAGCAAGTTACAAAGACGAATGGGAACTGACACCTTTCCATACTTTATGGAATATGATTTTTGTGTCTGAGTGATCAAATGATAAATATGCACAGAGCATTTAGTAGGGCAAAAGACCTCAGAGGCTGGTGGTGCTGGTCGCAGGTTCGCAGGGGGAGATGTCCTATAATGTCACGTTGTGAGAGTGGTTCTAGTGCATAGCCCAGTGTATGGCGTGAAAACGTCCCGTGTTGAAGTAGAATCACAGAGTGGTTTGGGTGCGAAGGGATGTTCAAAATCATCCAGTGCCACCCCCTGCCATGGGCAGAGACACCTCCCACCAGCCCAGGTTGCCCAAAGCCTCATCCAGCCTGGCCTTGAACCCCTCCAGGGATGGGGCATCCACAGCTTCTCTGGGCACCCTGGGCCACTGCCTCACCCCCCGCACAGGAAAACATTTCTTCCCAATATCTCAGCTCAATCTCCCCTCTCTCAGCTTCAAACCGTTCCCCTCGTCCTGTCCCTGCACCCCCTGATCCAGAGCCCCCCCATCTCTCCTGTAGCCCCCTTTCAGCACTGGGAGGTGCTGGAAGGTCTCCCCGGAGCCTTCTCTTCTCCAGGCTGCACACCCCCAACTCTCTCAGCCTGTCCTCGCACGGGAGTCACTTTGTTCCTGGAGTGTTTTTCCATCTGGAGTTGCCCCTATGTTCCCTTCCCGAGCCCTTGCTCACAGACAGTCCAAAGCATTGGGTAGGACCTGTCCCAGTTACCAGTGCCCACCAGTACCAAAGGAGACACTGTCCCATATAGTGCGAACTGGACTGAGCTGGACAGGACAGGGGGGGTTTATTTCTTTTTTTTTTTTTTTAACTAGAGCTGGGAGATGAGTGTGGCTTTCTCTATTGAATGTAAAGATAAAATTTCAGCTTCAGTTTGCTCTCAGTCCTTTGTATTTATTTCTGTCCGTCTCGGAGCATGTCTCTGTGGGAGGGTTTGTCGAGTAACGGGGACCTGCTGGTGCCCTGCTCATGCCAGGCAGTACGGGGGATTTTGTTCCTGTTTCTTTTACTTTTAGAGTTGTCAACTCTGATTTTTTTTTTTTTTCAATATCCTTCATATCTTCATAATGGCAGCAGCTTCTGAAGTCTAGTAAGGAATCTGAGTAACTTACAGATAAGTGTTTAAGTAATAGCATATCACAAAATTTGGACTTTTTTTTTTTTAAACTAAATCCTCTGTTTTGTTTTTGAATTGTTGAAATATTATTAAATTATGTGATGTTGAAATTTTCTTGTTTTTTTTTTTTTTCCCCCTGAGATGTGACACAGCTGGGGCTACAGGACTAAGGGGATTATTTTCTTTTTTTCCATCACTCTTGATAGCGTTTCTGTGGTGAATGATTTAGTAATTGTTTCCAGATAAAATTGTTCAAAGAGTTTGCCGAGCAGAGGCTCTTTGAGCGCTTGGCAGGTTGCATAAGGTTGTTTTTAGCTTCTGAGACTTGCTCAGGTTTCCAGAGTCTGTTTACTCCTGGTTGCATGCAAAGTGCTGTCAGTGCTCGAGCCATGATACCGTTTGATTTGCCGCTTTTCCACAGATATTATTTATAAAAGGAAGAATTTTTAGACAAAACGTGTAGATGTTATTGCCTACAACTTGGACTTTGCACCTGATTTCTGCAAATTCCTGATCGGTAGATAGGTAATGTGAATTTTCAAAGATGTTGAAGCCTTAAAAAAAATAAATATATATGTATATATATATATGTTTATCTGTATCTAAATCTGTCTGTGTCTCCATAGAAGGTACAGATGCTTCCTGTGCTCCTGAAAATTGGGAACTTTTTCTTTACTTCCTTAAATGCAGATCTCCTGCCGAACTTCAGTAACTGGCTTTTAAAAATCTTCAGCTACATTTCTGAGGTTGGAAAGTATTACCATAAATTAATATGGAGGAAGAGGAAGGTGGTTTTTGAAATCTGTGGGTTTTGCCTTTTTAATTTGGATCAGAGATGAACCTTAAGAGTACGCTATGGAAAAGATTCTGGAAAAACATTTTGACTCGGTCAAAGTATTTTAAAAAGATGAGATGATAACGTTAACAGATCACTAGGAAAAGACACGGCAAAAAGTGCCAAGATACCGGTTTGGGGAACTTCTGATCTTGTTTCTTTCTCTTTTCTGCCAAATTTGGTTTGGCAGTGTGGGTTTTGTTGTGTTTTTGAGGTAGGATGGTTTAATTTTGCCAGAAAGCTGTGATTTGCTCCAGGCACGTGCCAACGATGGAGCTTCTGACCTCCCTGGGTAGGAATCCTGTTCCAGGTGCCAGTTTCTGCTCTGCCAGAACGTGGTGTTTGGGCGTCGACAGATACTGCTTCCATTTGATGTCATCCTTCCCCAGGGATTTATTTTCAACTGTTTCTGCTATACTTCAGCTATTTGTTAAAAACAACTGTGAATATTTTGAGTACTGGGACCAGAGTTCTTTAACATTTTTGTGGGAGACATGGACAG
>NW_010101037.1:0-848 GCF_000699245.1 Pterocles gutturalis
ATGGTGGCACCACAGCCTCCTAATGCCTCTGCTGTGTGCTCATTGGTGACACAAATAGTGACCCCACAGCCTGGTACTCCCGCCGCTGTGTGCTCATGGGTGAGACTGATGGTGGCACCACAGCCTCCTAATGCCTCTGCTGTGTGCTCATTGGTGACACAAATAGTGACCCCACAGCCTGGTACTCCCGCCGCTGTGTGCTCATGGGTGAGACTGATGGTGGCACCACAGCCTCCTAATGCCTCTGCTGTGTGCTCATTGGTGACACAAATAGTGACCCCACAGCCTGGTACTCCCGCCGCTGTGTGCTCATGGGTGAGACTGATGGTGGCACCACAGCCTCCTAATGCCTCTGCTGTGTGCTCATTGGTGACACAAATAGTGACCCCACAGCCTGGTACTCCCGCCGCTGTGTGCTCATGGGTGAGACTGATGGTGGCACCACAGCCTCCTAATGCCTCTGCTGTGTGCTCATTGGTGACACAAATAGTGACCCCACAGCCTGGTACTCCCGCCGCTGTGTGCTCATGGGTGAGACTGATGGTGGCACCACAGCCTCCTAATGCCTCTGCTGTGTGCTCATTGGTGACACAAATAGTGACCCCACAGCCTGGTACTCCCGCCGCTGTGTGCTCATGGGTGACACTGATGGTGACGTCACAGACTGGTGGTGACACTGCTGTGTGCTCATGGTTCACACTGACGGTGACCTCACAGCGTGGTTGTGACACTTCTGTATGCTCATTGGTGACACTGATGATAACCTCAAATCCTCCTAATGCCACCACTGGGTGCTCATGGATGACGCTTTTAGTGACGTCACAGGCTGTTACTTCCATCGCTGTATG
>NW_010101038.1:0-490 GCF_000699245.1 Pterocles gutturalis
CAACTGGGAGACAGAGACCAGGGGTCTGAACAAATGGCAATAAATAACTTTATTTACAGGAAAACAACTCTATACAACACTAAACAGTAAAATAACTAGAAACTACAACATTAAACAGTAAAACAACTCTAAACTACAACAACTAACAATGGAACAACTCTAAACTACAACCTTAAACACTAAAACTCTAAACTACAAGGAAAAATCTTCTTGAAAGTTCCCCACCGCTCCGCCAAGCCCCGCATCTCTGTCAGCCCTGGAAAAAAGCAAGCGGCACGGCCGTTTGGCTCACGAGCAGCGCCTTGCCCAGCGGGGCCGGGGGCTCCCGATTCGGGGTCCTGATGGGCGGGCTGTGGATGGGGAATACGTGCCTGCCCCACTGCTGGAGGGTCCATCTCCATTGCCTCCTCCTCCACCACCACATCCACCTCCATCTCCTCCTCCTTGGTGTCATCCGGCTCCACACCCTCCAGCATGATGCAGAAATACC
>NW_010101039.1:0-1578 GCF_000699245.1 Pterocles gutturalis
GGTGCATACACAGTGTATATTGTGCTAATGGATAAGAG
Organism: Pterocles gutturalis; assembly: GCF_000699245.1. Lineage (NCBI taxonomy): Eukaryota > Metazoa > Chordata > Aves > Pterocliformes > Pteroclidae > Pterocles > Pterocles gutturalis. Next base: position 39 of record NW_010101039.1, read on the forward strand.
GAACTATGCCTTTCTTTTCCTCCCAACGCTACACATACTAATCAGTAAGCACCACCAGGGCTTGAATAGCAGCCTAGATATACAGGCATTTCTTGTTTTATCTGTCATCTTTCCAGGGTATGTACCATGGAGCATTTTTATTTTTGTTTTCAAACAGTTGGAAAAAAAATCATCTATGCTCTGGAACCATTAGAATGTCTCAGAGATGCTGTAGAGTTGCACTGTGCCTACACAGTTGTGTATATATATATATAGGCAGAAGTATAATTTGCTTAGTGGACCAGAATGAATAAGTGTCTGTGATTGGAAGGATCTAGCTGTGTTATGAAAGATTTGGAAGGAAATAGGATGGTATGAAATAAGAGACAAGTGGTCTATGTTGTCAGATTGTCATTCTTCATATAGTGAAACTAATAATTTGGCATAGATTTCATTTTACTTCACTGTAGGTGTTCAAGTTGTCTAGTTGGAGATAATCATCTAAAGTTCATGTGTAGTCAGTGGAGAGGAAGGCAGCCATGGCCACAAAACATTATAGGTACCTAAAATAGGTGGAGTGGCCTGCTTTTTTGGAAGTACTTAGCTGTGCCTTGACTATACAGATAAAGCTTTAATGACTAAATTAGACTAAATGTCAGATTTTAGATTGCTAGAACTAGTGAAATGAGTTCCACCTTCTGCATGTGTGTTGATTTCTAATTTTGGATGTCAACAACAAAATCTTGTGAGAAGAAGTTATGTGCCTATAATAGCTTTTAGTAAGTCACCTGTCTTCCAGGTGACCTGCATGAATGCAACTAGATTAAATGCATGCTTCCTGCCTGAATGCAGGCCATCAAATAAAATAGATTTTTAAAAGAAAGGATGACAAGAAAAACAATATCTTGGGAAAATCCCTGTTGGAAATTCAGGGAAACTGCTTCTTAAGAAATATCCCTGTCTCCATCTGGGATGAGAACAATTCGTTTTTCCCAATACTATGTTTAGGAGTGGAGAATATTGTGAATGCAAAATAGGTAGCTTCAGGAAGGAGATGGGGCTTTCCAGAGAGTGCCAGTGAGGGATGGCAAGCATGCCAGAAGACATGGCATCAGAGAAACCATGCTGTAATCAGTTCAATCTGCTTCTCCTAGCCAGCAAGTGGGGTCATCTGGGCTGTTAGGAATGTACAGATTTTAAAAGGAAATAGTAATAGTTAGGTAATAGTAATGTAGAGACAGCTCTCAACTCCTTGGTTTGTGTGCTTTTGGGTCAACAAATACAGCATGCCTAATTTTGAAAGTGCTATTTTTGATTCATTCCAAACTTATACAGTAACAGAGTCCCAAAGAAAAGATAAATTGAGGTGCAGCATTCGTTTGGTCTTGTTAACCTGGCAACATTGTCCGAGTTTGGGCTTGTTGGCAAACCAGCTTCTGCTTGCCAGAACCTGGAGCACCAGGCGAAGTGTGCAGCGTGTATGATTTCAGCAAGAGAGAGCCCTTGTCCCTACAGGATGCAGCCAGAGGAGGAATAGAAAGGTATTTCATTCTGGTTTCAG
>NW_010101039.1:1655-72228 GCF_000699245.1 Pterocles gutturalis
CTATGTTATCTCAAAGAACATGTATCTTTGCAAAATTTCTTCCTCTCACTGCCACAAGCAGGAATATGAAGTCTTTATGTATCATCCTATTATCTCCTTTCCCAGAATTTATAGCCTTGACTCTATCGTGCTGCCCTTTGCATAAGCTATATAGTGACCTAACACCTGCCGTGCCCTGGAAGAAATGCTGCGTTGCAGCAGCTACGATATGTGAAGCAACTACTATAGCCTTCTGAAGAGCTTTAACAAGAAATTCCACTCACAGAAATTGTCATCCGCTATGGGGTAGACCAATTCAAAGTGATACTTGCCCTTCTTGAAATAAACTCTTTCTTGTGAGGTGCTTATAAAATAATTGAACATTTTGAATTCAAATTTGAAAATTAAATTTTGAAAATAGGAAGTAAGGGGAGTTTTTGATGAATAGCAACAACTTGAAAAATGCAGCATTTCCCATCAGCGGCTTCCACTTTAGACTTTCTATAGAAATCGCAAACATATGCTATGCCTCTATGGGAAGCTATGCTACAGTTTTGCATAGGGTTGTCTATGATGCTTTCTGTCATCATTTCACCACTTGCTTTTGAATGCTCTTTTACTGCCTGTGCCTGGTAATGATACAATGACTCAAAACTTGAGACAAGAGAATGTTTCAGGAAATGTATAGATTTAAGTGGGAGTGCTGCAAATAACTTGAAACAAGGACAACAAGGGGTATCCCCAGTCTATGTATGAAAATGTTGCATTTATCCCACACCAGGGTTCAATATGTTGTAAAAGGTACCATTTTACAAAGAAATTTCCAGCTGGTGTATTTTAAATATCATCATAATAGCTTTGTGTTTCCTGCTGTCCTTGGGCTGTCTGTGGATAACAGATTTTTGAGGACATTTGTCAAGCTGAAGAATCTCACCCAGCAGCTTCTGAATCCTTCTGTTTGAGTACCAACAGGGACATTAGAAAAATACTTAGGCCTGACCTGAGGAAACAAGTGGAAGTGACCCCTTACATTTCACAGTTAAGTTTTCTGCTGGTTAGGCCTCCTTATTGCTAGCAATGTATACATTATTAGACATCCGAGTTTGCTTAGTTACAGCTACCAAATATTTAATCTGATAAAGGTTTTCCTGTTAGCTGAAATGGTCATGTGGTGTCAGAATCATTTGCACACTCATGCTGATAAATTCTGGTCAATTTTTTGTCTCATATATATAAGACTAAAAGTATCCACAGTGGAACAGGCTGCCCAGAGAGGTTGTGGAGTCTCCTTCTCTGGAGACATTCAAAGCCCGCCTGGATGCGTTCCTGTGTGATCTGATCTAGGTGTCCTGCTCCGGCAGGGGGATTGGACTAGATGATCTTTCGAGGTCCCTTCCAATCTCTAACATTCTGTGATTCCGTGATTCTGTGATTCAGATGTCTTTAGTCTCCCACTGTAAGATGTTATCCCACTCCGCATTTTTTCGTACCTCTTTTTCTCAGTTTCTTAAACTATCTTATTATTCTTTTTGAGGTGTGGATTCTAGAACTGGGGCCTGCAATGTTGTGTTCCATAGTAATGCTTTGCACAGCCACGTTACCTGGGCTGTTAGGCTCACATGTAGGTTGAGACTCATTGAGGTCCATGTTGTCTGCGTGCTGGTTCACTCTGACTGTCAGAGCCAGCCAGCTGGCTCTTGGGACAAAGCACCTCAGTCATGAAAGGAGAGTTAACTTTCATGCGTGCTCTGCCTCCAAACACAGAGGCAAGCTCCACAGGTAGTGAGAGATGCTTATTCCTTGTAAATAGACTGGTTGTTTTGGGGTTTTGTGTTGTGTTGGGTTTTTGTGTTGTGTTTGGTTTTTTTTTCCTCCCTCCTGATGAGCAGTAGAAATGTTGAATCTCTTGATCAGTGTTCAAATGCTATCAGATTAAATGGTTTGTGGGAAATTTCTTATCTCTTTTGTGATGCTGATCCTATGAAGTGCAGAGCACCCCAAAAAAACAACACAAAAGCTTCAGCTTTCATCACCTTCAATGTGAGCTAAAAACTCTCAGACAGATGGAGCTGGAGCAGTGGCTGGAGCACTAACTCCATGGCAGTGCAAAAGTATTGCCCACTGAGTTCTAAGGAAGTGCTCTACAAACCTGATGTACATCTGCTGTTACCACCTTTGCTCTGGTACGTGTAAATTCGGTAATGATCAATGAATCTGCTTTTATACAAACAGGATTTTTAAAAATTATTTTTAGAAAGACTATCTCAAACATCTGTCTGCATCTGCTGCAGAAAAGGTCACAGAGAAGCTGGTTAACAATGTTTGTATAGACAACTAGTGACATAAGAACTATTTCAGGGTTCCATGTTACAGTGTTCAACCCAAGATGTAATCCAGATACTGTTTGTTCTCATACAGGTGCTTACAAAGATTGCAAAGATTGTCTCTCAATAATTTTTCCCACCCTTTATAATCCTTTATAATATTTTTTTTTTTTTTTTTTTTCTCTCTCCAGTTGCAATCTTCTGATTTAGTGCCCTGTTTAGTTTGGAGATGCTCTTAAGTAGCAGAGCAAGTCAAAAGTGCCTGTTTTTGCGTCTGGATATTACACATGCTTAATAGTCAGACTTGGAACATGCTCCAAGAGGATACCAGCAAATAATAAATAATGTTAGAGAAAAGTCTGCATGTTAGAGAGAGAACCTACTACTTTAGATACCAAACAACTCAGTAACATGATTTTCTTTATGCAAAGTGACTATAAAAATATGACATTAAATCTGTTAATGCTGCAATGCCTCTACATCACAAATGCCTAGTTTGAATAAAAGTGTGCTTGTTGTTTGTTTTTTTTTTTTTTTTTTCAAATTGCCTTTTAATATCACCCTGAAATTGAAACAAGACACTTTTCCTTTGTGTGGTTTACATGTTTTATACTCATGCAGTTAGTAATTTTCCGTGGGTTTGTTTTAATGGAGGTTTGCAAGGGCTTCCTTTTTCTTGCTTTGCAGAGCACGTTGCATATGGAGCATCCTCTTGAGATTCTGTGGATGAAAGGAAATAGAAGGATAGGACTGAGGCAGCATTTTTTTCCCCCTCAGTTCAAATTTTGCAATGTTTTGCATGATCTCTTTCTAGCACCTTAATGGTGCCAAGTTACAAAGAGCCCTCTTGTTTAAATACTTTTATTTTCTCTAAAATTATTCAAAAAGTGAGATAACATTAATTAGATGACTGAAATTAGGAGAAGCCCCAAACTTATGTATTTTCACTTGCTTAATCCTTAAGATTCGGTAGAACTTTTTGTATAGTTCGTTTCAAAACTTTCCTCTTTGGTTGCTTTTTCTGATAGTTTGTTGATCTTACTCCAAGCAGCAGGGGGAAAAAAAAAAAAAAGAAATCCCATTTTAAAAATAGAAAAATGTAGTTTTTAGAACACTAAGATTAATAGCTGAAATCAAAGTCAGTTTTGACATTTGAGACATCTTTTAATACCTTTTCCTTTGAAACTGCCTGCATTTCAAGAAGGGAGTGCATCTTTAATTTATTAGGATATTGCATGCATAATATAAATTTAAGTAAATGCAGTTGAAAATGAATTCTAAGTTTTGCCTTTCTGAAAAGCAACAAATAGTTTTTAGGTGACACTTTTTTGTGTGGGTGCTAATGATATAATTTACAGATGTCTGGTTTTCACAAAGTATAATGTAGTAGTTACCCCTTAAAATTAGGTATATGCTATTCTCTTAAGTTATATGCACAATACTTGAATGAAACTTTGATTTGGGTGCCTGCTGTGATCAGTCCTCGCAACCCTACCCACAGACTTGGACACAGTAGTAGTGATGCAAAGTATGGTGCTGGACAACCAAAGGAGTTGATGAAATTTCACCACTTTTAAGGGAGCTAAAAAAGAGGAGGGGTGTGGACCAGATGGCTTTCAGAGATGCCTTTTAACCTAAGCTATTGTATGACAGTGTGGATTAATGGCTTCCTAATGTGGGTATTGCCACTGGGAGGGAGGGCTGGCAGGGAGTACTTATGGGTTGTAAAGGCAGGTTAGATATACACACCCGTTTAACACACTTGCTAAGCCCTTTCCAGCAAACTCTCCCGGCTGTCTGGATTTGTGCAGCTGAACACCAGCCCCATAAACAGCAAGAGGGAAGAAAAATCTCAGCCTGTAAGAATTTGCAGTGTGTATTGTTTATCAGTGCTGATCTCCCTTTAGATTTGGATAAGAAAGGTGGTGGGTTTTGGGGTTTTTTTTTGTTTATTTGTTGGTTTGTGTGTGTGTCTATATTGAAATTCATAGTCTGTAACTCAGATACAGACCTATACAGAGATCTCTGTGCATTTTAGTCATCATCTACCTGATGTAACTGGGAAGAGAGCGCTATTTCTAGACTGAGAATACTGTGAGTTGTGAAAGAATTGTGTCTGATTTTTCTAGGATGAAGAATCATTGAAATTGCAGGCTTTGAATTATTTAGCTATGATACATTTGTACATGTTTTCCAGATTTTGTCCTGATTTGGGCCAAAAGCAGCTACAGCGTTGGGCCAAAAGCAGTTACAGAGTTGCTCTGTACCTTGTGCACAAACACATGTGCATGCATGTGCTCCCCACATATAAGTGGGATTCATGTAATCTCATTTAATCCAAATTAAACTTGATGTGTAATTAAATTTATGTTTTAGATTACTTCTGTACGATCTGAAGAGAGATTGGCACTTCTAGCAGCTGGTTTCACTGGTATTTTGGACATTTGTCTTGAGAATGGAAGAAATGGTCCTCTGCACTGACTATAGAGGGAGCTTAGAAAAGATCCCTTTTTAAAAATGGTTTGGGTAGGGTGAGGCAAGTCCCACTAACAGGTTTGTGTATTTTTTTTATCCCACTCTGCGTTCTCGGACAAAGAATCTGGAGACCATGTAATACATGTAAAGATTATTTTAAATCTGTAAGAGTTTAATTTCTGTAAAGAAGTTTTATTTGGATTACTCACTAAGTGAGGAGTAATCATTCACCAATAAGAAAATGACGATCAGTTAAGTTGACAAGTTCGTCAGAAGAATCCAATCTATTGAGTTACAGTTAATCTCCAGAGGAATTTTACTGAAGTCAAGGAAATTTTAACAAAGATGTGCTTGATCCCGGTATCATTGGTGGTGGAAACATTAGTATAGATGAATGGTGCAAAAATATACATTTAAGCAAGAAAGCTCTCTCTTGGTGTCTCCATTTGAGGATCTGTGCCTGGAGTTTGTCCAAGCAGCACGTTGTTCTTCCAAGAAACTCACCATGACATGTATGCGTGTTACTGCAAAGATTTTGTACTGATAGGTACCCTAAAATACTTAAAAAAGATGTATTAATGCACTATACCATGACACATGGATCCATAACTGCCTCAAGAGAGGGACCTTGGTTTTTAATTTCTGTGCCATTTTCTGTTAGAAATGCCTTTGTGTTTTGTGTTTGTGGGAGATTGCATTATTGTAGCTGAACTACGATTTTACGCAAAAGCTCTTGTTAGCCATTCCTTCAAATGCATGGCTAATTGGGTTCTCTCAGGCTTATCTGAGATGAATACAAATACTCTTATTAGTAAAAAGGATCTTTGCGTCACTAGTCCTCCATTGCTATTTTTGAGTTTTATGAATGTTTCAGTGAGCTACAGTTGAAGGAAAGGAAAGTGCTACCTGGATTGATTTCTGAGATCAGGTGCCACCAGAAACACATTTCAGGAAATAAGAAAAGATTATTTGTGGGTTTCTTTGTGTTTTCTTGTAGCTTGAAAGCCTCAAAAACTGCAAATACTTCAAAGGGAATTGGCCTCTTACCACTCCCCTGCCCCTCCAGCCCAATAAATTTATTTCCTAACAGAATTTGTAGTCCAGCTGAGTTATATTATAGACTTCTCTGGCTCTCCTGATATCCACATCAGTTCTCATATTAGACACTTGCCTTGGTGCTTAGCCTTTAGTAGACTCCATGCTTTTTTCCCCTGCTTTCTCCTCTCTAGAAAAGAGACCTTGGCTCCCAGGCTAGTTCTTGTGAATCCATAGTTACAGAAGGGAAAATCAGAAGACAGATGGATTTTTGTGACTGCTGAGCATTTTCAAACTTGTAGCTTTCTAGATTCTTCTGAACAAGATTTGACAAGATGCCTCTTTGGTGAAGGAGGCAGAACAGACTGTTGCTTTACTTTGTTTTGTTTCAGAATGGAAAGATAAAACTAGAGAACTAAAAAAAGGAACACTCAAATGGTCGAATCTTAGATGATAACTTGTTATCACCTGCTAATTAGAAGGGGGAGGGGGTCCAATCATTTGTGTTATTGTAGACTGAGCAGTAAAAAACCAAATTTGTCAGTAAATAAAAGTATAATTTGCTTTTATTACAAATACAGGATTGTGTCTTTTATTTAAAAAAAACCCAGCAAAGCAACCCAACCGCCGTCCCTCCCCTCCTCCACCCCCCTCCTCCCCCCAAAAAGCCCCAAAATTAAAAAAAAACCCAACCCAAACACATGAATTGTTTTAATTGAAAACCATAGCATTTTCACATGGAAAAGTAAGGGAAATGTTAGACATTTGTGTCTTGCATTTAGATCTTTTGCATGTCTATGATAGTGGATACGGAGGAAAGATCTTATCAGGAAGCAACAGATTTCCAGCATACTCTGAAACAAGATATATTTGCATAGAGAGAATTATATATGTGGTGCTTTTAAGGGAAGAGTTGTCCTATGATTTATTCCAGTGTTGATAGTGAATATTACTTGTATTCTTGTTGTGCCTTGTTCATGAGCCGGGAATCTGTTGTGCTGGATGCTCTACCAATGTAGAATAAAAGTCTGTTCCTTTCTCAGAACATTCAAAATCTAAGTAATGTTGCCAAAATTATGATAACTTACCATGCAGTGTCCATAGTTAATTTTCAAGCACAAATATTTAACTTGGAGGCATCCAATACTTGAAATGAGGGGAGCTTCTGCACTTGCTCTCTCTGTTGAGATGGACTTGTTTTTTCACATTGCTAGTAGCTCATTGCATCTTATGATACTAATGGCATACAGCAAAAAAAAAAAACCAAACCTGTTTGGAGGGGAGAGGTAAAGGAAAACAAAGATCTATTTGCAATAGGAGCATGGTTGTTGAATAAGATTTTTTCTGTTTAGATTTTAGAAAGTGTTTAGTCTCAACTACGGCAAATGAACTGTCTTAAATCATGTATTTTCATGTGTGTGTTCTGAAGCCCCAAAACAATTTACAGGAAAAATTCTTTAACTGTCTTATCTGGTCTCACAAATATACACTGAATTTTGATCTGACATGATGTTTAAAAGTGTATGTGTATATTATTAATTTTATTATAGAAAAAGCCATAGTTGAGGTTGCAATCCAGCTTTCATTATAGCTCCTATCTCTACTTAAAATCTACCTCCAGAAAAGTCTTCTTTTTTAAAAACGCTAGTGCCACTTTAGCAGATGTCAGAATCAATGTCGTCAGCTTTTTTTTTTCTTTAAAAGAAAGACAAATAAGGAAAAATATCCAAATCATGCTTTAAGGAAGGTGAGTTCTATGTTTGTGCAGCCTCGCATTTGCTAGGGGAAATGGATGTCAACCGAAAATTTAATAAAGATTTCTGGAAAAGACTGTTTTCTCATACAAATAAGTGGGTTTATTTCACTTCAAGATTTTAAACTTTGTGTATGGCTAGTTGTTATTGCCCTGAGATACTGAAAAACTTTTAGACTTTTAGAGAAATGTATTTGCAGGTGAGGTTTCAAAACCAAAGAAATTGAGTTCCAGGTCAATCAAACTAAGGGCCCTCACTTTGCCCCCTGCGGAGTGATGAGCATGCATATAGAAGTCTTGCAATGTGCTGATGTAACTTTGATGATCTAAAGGTCTGAGTGAAGCAGGTTTATTCGGAAGGGTCTCTTCTGATAGATTAACTGACGGAAGAAATACATAAGGTTTCTGTACAAAGGCTTTCCTTCAGGTCAAACTTATTTTAGACTAACAAAAGAAACTACTTCTCACTATAAATCTTGCCTCGTGTGTGTGATTCTGGAGAAATGTTTTTTCTGGTTTGTTCTAAAAGACCTAGAGTGTGGGAGGTACTGCCAGCAATCCAGGAAGTCAATATGTGTGCTTCACGGATAGAAAGTGTTTTCTTAAGGTACATCCAGAATTATTCTTACTCCAAAAGTCATTGCTTCTGGTTATTTGCTGTGAGTATGGTGACAGATATTGACTTTCTCTTCTTTGAAATAATATATAAACACACATATCTATAAATATGTATTAAAACATATATATAGTATATGTGTATATATAAAATATACACAAATATGCACACACACTCTTGAAGGCTGTTATCATACCCTCCTTCCCCTCACATCCTCAGGAGCAGCAGTCCAAGTTCTGGCATTCCTATTTCTGTCCCTTTGCCTCAGAGCTCATGTTTTCTGGGCCTTTGGTTGGTCTCCTCGTTCTCTTCTGGGCAGCCTGAATTGAGCCACATCTTTCCTGAAGCGTGGAACCTGAAACTGCCCACTGTATTTCAGCTGAAGCCCTGCCAATGCTGAGCTGGAGAGAAGTATTACTTGTAGTGTTGCATAGATTTTATCCATGTTTGTATACTACACTACGATGATTCAATTTTGTGAGAAGAAGGCAGTATGACAATATCAACTTCTGTTCTATTGGGGATCCAGTATAACCCTCAAGGCTTTTGTGAAAATAATTTGGGCAGATGATTAATTTTGCTTAAATACTTTGCATTTGTCTCTGCTGAACTCCATTCTGTTTTTAAGACTTTTTCTCCAATTCATTAAGTTCATTTTGAATTCAAATCCTGTCCTTCAGTGTATTTGCTTTACTTCCCAGCTTCATAGTTACCTGCTCATTTAATAACACCATTCACCATTTCATCATCTAGATCATTAATGAAACATTGAACAGAATGAGAGCCAGGGCAAGCACTTGGGTACCTCCATGCGACACATTGTCCAATTTAGACTGTATACCTATGATAACTACTTCCAAGGATCCAATGGTTTTGTACTCATGTTATAGCAATTGTTTTCTTGCCCATATGTCTCTGGCATCCTTGTGAAATTGTCGTACAAGACCTCACAAAAATATTAATTAAGTCAGGAGACACATGGCACCTACTGCTTCCATCTTGCCTGTGAATTCTGTTGCTCAGTTATGGAAGGAATTTGTTTTCTTTGACACAATGTATTCATGACAGATCCGTGTTTGCTGCTGTTTTTCTCCTGGTCAAGTACTTGCTGACACTTGTTTATTTTACTGATTCCAGATTTTTTTCATGGAGACCGAAGTTCAACTGGGTTTAAATTCCCCTCACACCCACTTTTTTAACTGGGGACTCCATTCACCCTTTCTCAGTCCTCTGAGATTTCTCCTGTCTTCCATGAGTTCAAACCAGCAGCTAACAGCTTTGAGGTTACTTCAGAAAGCTCTTTAAATGTCCTAGGACATTCTAGGGTGCAGTAGCTGAAACCATGGACATTATCTAAGTATTTCCTAACTTCTCGTTTCCCTTTTCCAGTTGGAAATTATACCTGTTTTGGTTTGGGGTTTAATTGTGCTAGTTACCTGCTCTTGATGGATTTTTCTTTAGTAAAAATGGATGCAAAAAGGTCATGTAACACTCAAGCCTTCTTACAATCATCTATCAAATGCTTTCATTTTTTCCATTGGTTAATGGATCAATGTTTTCCACATTCTTCCTCTTATTAACAGATGATCTCATACACTGACTTTTTGTGCATGTTATTCTTCATGTTTCTCTTTGGGCGTCTCTCACTTCAGTCTTTTATAATTTTTCTCCTGTGCTCTTGAATTGTTCTTACACTTAATCTTAGTAGCGTGACCAGTTTCCTACTTTTTGTTTGCTTTCTTTCAGTGTTAAGACATTATGATTTAACCAGTTTTGTCTTTTACTGTACACGTCTCATCTGCTTTTTTGGGGAAAAATACAGTTGTGCAGCACAGTTTCAAGGTGTGCATTTTTAGGTTTCTGATGTTTTTAAGGTGATGCAAAAAAAAAAAAAAAAAAAAAAGAGTGGTGGCACTCCACATTGGCATATCTCTCTTTTCATTTAAATAATTAGTAATTAAGCACAAATTCCTCTAAAATAAATGTGTGGCTAACTAGGTTAAGTCAAGAAACTAAAAAATTGCAATTCCAGTGTGTCATTAAATTACCCACTTCTCATACAGAATGGTCACTGCTTAGGGTTTTTTTTTTTTTTTTTATTATGCTTTTGAGATAGTTAGTAGGTGGCATGACATGTTTTTAGAGTGCAAATAGCACTTGTAAAGGTATTAATGGTCTTCACTGTGTATTTTAATAGTAATTTCAGTGATAACCATTTTAGTAATTTAGTTGTAAGCTTACAGTGTCAGGTATTTTGTGCAACATGGTTCATTTATTGTTGTATAGCAACTGTATCTGTTATTTTTCTGACTTTGATTTGAGACCTGCATTTCTGTTGTGTCTGCATTTGAACTAGTTCTGTAACTGCATTTTTTCAGAAATTAAAGTCTCTCCCAAAGACTTTGTAACCAAATTTGTTGACTTATATAGACTTGTTGTTTAATTACTGTTCAAATGCTTAAATTCAGGATCTGTAGGACAGAAATACTTGAGAGAGAAGAGTTTTGTGCACCAGCTGGACACAGTTAACAGTACAAAGTCTTGCTAAAGTGTGGTAGGAATTAACAGCATGATGATGCTGTGGATCACAGTGGTTAGTGAGTAATTGCATTTGGGTTGGGGCTGAATCTCCGTTTCCCACTTCTCTTCAACTTCCAGCTTAATAACAGTATAAACAAATATGATTAAAGTGATTTAGGTATCATGAAACTTTATTTGTAGCATGGAAATCAAGGCAAGTATTTGAACTGGTACATTGCAAAATGGAAATACCAAATTCAGTAACTGCAGCTCTCAGGTTACAGCAAAGTTTTGTGGTGGTGGAAGAAATGAGTGCTATACGTGAAATTTAACATGATGCCTCACAAGTGCAATATGAATTGTGTTCTGCTTACTTCCTACAAATTAACACAAAGCATTTAGATTATAGGGTAGAATTTAATTCTGCCCAAAAGTTTGGCTGTGCTGTCTTTGACAATATTTTGCTCAGTTCTTGAATGTACTTTCTGTGAAGCTATGTGAGCTTCACTCTTTAATTTAAGATATTTCTATAAATTGCCTGTAGATCAAGTAACTTGTCACCACCATTAGTTATTTAGATAGAGTCTGCAGTCCCTGAACTTCATCAAACAGACAGATCCTTATCAGTAATCAATATTTATAATATTTGTTAATATAAATCTGTCATTACTGACTCATCTTTTGTAATTAATTTTAGAAAAAGCACTTTATTATGGGACTGGTAATCATGGTAGAAGCAAAAGCAATGAAACGACCAACAATACAATGAAAGAAGTTGTATCCTTAACTTTGCTGGCACATCAAAATGCATAGACTTGAATCTTCATGTGAAACCTAACTAATCAGCAATAATAATGGAGAAGCTTGACACAATCCCAAATTGCAGAAAAGTCTTCATTAAGATACAGCACCTGTTTATTTTCTGGACCACGTAGTTTAGTCAGCATGATCAGAACACGGTAGCAAAGTATCAGCAAGTTTGCTTTTACTGGAAAACACACACATCTTTAGTATCCACTCTAATGGGTCAGTATTAAGGAAGAGCTGGAGCTGGAGAATAATTAGAGTAATTTTCCATTTATTTTTCTTTCCAGCATGCCTCATGCTAGGGAGGTCAAATAGATGTGAAAGAGAAAAACTGTGTCTGGAACTATCCTGAAATTAAATATGTATCCCTTGAGTAGTGCTGTGTACGATTGTCTTAGTCTTAGAAAACTAAGTTTGTCTGCCAGTTGATTTCCTGCTTCATCGACAAAATCTGCTTAGTCTGTGTGGTTCTGAAAGCTCTTTTTCCTCAGTTTCAAAATCTGAGGGATGTGAATTAACTGTTTCCCATTTCTTGTTTCTTTCAGCTTTCCCTTTCACATATCAGAGTCGTATTGCTCACCATATTCCTTTGGCTGGTTTGCAGCTAGGAGGTTTTTCAGTAAGCAGAGACAAGCTCTAGGTTTTCCTGCTGTGCAATTAAAGTGTAACAGCCTGGAAATCTTGTGGCAATGCCTGACGTAAAATAACATCTGACTCTATCATGTGCTTCCTTGCGATTCAGTGAGATGAATTTAAAAACCTTGCATGCTTTCTAGGTAGAGGCATATCCTGTTGCACTCTGTGTGTCAATGTGATTGGATTTATTTTACCTGCTTTAATTCATTTGTAGTGCAGTCATTGCTGTGATACCTTGGCACTGCACATCCAGCTATGAAATATGGATCTTGGGTAATTATTTCTGTTCAAGAACAGTTAGCCAGTTCCCTGGTTTTGAATGTCTTTCATCTGATATTTTAAGGAAAACAATGTGTCATGTGGTCTCCTGTTTGCTTTTCCTAGTAGTCTATAGGAGTCCATCTGATCTATTTTTTAACACCGTATTTGTATATTAATCTAAAGTGAAACTTGGTCAATAGTAGACTTCGAGCTTGCTTTGAAATAAAAGGTGATCTAGTTCCTTAACTGGGTTTCTATTATCTGCCTCTTGCATGTACACTGTTTCTGAAGCGTGGCCTCTGCTGATCAGATGTAAGGAGAAATACAGTCTCTCGAGTGTGTACTGCTTAGAAACTGAACTCTGGTTTCATAGCCTGTGAAGGAATAAGGTCTGTAGTTGGGCTTCCTTTTACCTGTATCCCAACATATGGGCCACAGGCAAACTCATAAGTCCACAAAAAAGATAAGTAGTTTCTTCATTCCTACATAGGATGTATTTAAACAAGACGTTCTTCCTAATTAAAGTTTGCTGTTGTGACTTTGTGTAGATTTTTATGTTGTACTTTTCTGACATGATTTATATTTTCTTTTATGAAGCGTCTGTGGCAAATTTCAGTTAATCTTTTGCAAGTTCTTGCATATCTCAGTTGAAGCATACTCCAAAGAGTAAGGGAATCTGGTTTGAAGTTTTAAAACTCACTCATTTTGAAGTGGTTGAAGTTTTAATTTCAGTCACTGAAGAAGTCTCATTGAAGAGGCATAGGTGATTTAACTGTCTTTACTGAAACAATGGAACAATTGCAATAGTTTGAAAGGGTGACTTTCATTTTTTTTGTACTGCTAAGACCTTCTAAATATCAGCCACATGTCACCTGACATATATATTTTATTATTGTGATTTGGCGCAACAATATACTCCTTCAGTTTTGGCTAAAAGAGATCTAAAACTTGGGACTGTTAGGTCTTAGTATTTTTGTCAATATACACCTTTTAAGCAAGTGTTACTCCATTGATTTCAATAGCTCGTCTATCTTAAAATCAGTTTATCAGTCGGGATACAGAATCAGTTCCAGTTTCTAAATACATGTTGGTTGGTCTAAACTATGTGCACAGCATCCTATAGAGCACAAAGGCCATGTACCCTGCCTTTGTGTTCCAGTTTCTGCTTCAGTGTACCTTTGAGTCGGGCGGTTCTCAGGCTTATACATATACAGAATTAAGCTCATTGTTAAAATTTCACTTTACCTTGAGGTAATCTTAAAAACATAAGGATTTTTGTGATAGGAGTTGAGAATCTCATTTGGGTGCTTTGCCACAGACTAAATAGCAACAAGTGCTGCTTGTCTGTGTGATAGTGATGAGAACTAGCCTCACCTTTTGAGATTTCAAACAATCCAACTTGCAAAATGCGTAGGTAGAAAAAAGGAAAAGGAGGACAGTTCCTTTTCTGTGAGTCCTGGAGACTGTATTGATTGGAGGCTCTTCTAACAGCTCAGTGTCTGTTGGGTCTTGTTGGGAGACTGTTGTAAGATGAATGATTGCATAGTAGTATTATTTTAAAATGAAGCATTTGAATTGGAGGAACAAGCTGGTAGTAAGGGGATACTCTACACTTAACCTTAGCTCTTGATTCTACTGATACTTAAGGTTTTTAAAAACGATCTCTTTTCTGCTGTTTAAACATTTTCTTCACAAATTTCTGCTTTTTCTTTTTTTTCCCCCCTTTTACAGGTTCCAACTATGGGAGTCCCCGTCCAGCTCATGCCAACATGAATGCCAATGCAGCTGCAGGGCTTGCCCCAGAGCATATCCCTACTCCAGGGGCAGCTCTGTCCTGGCAAGCTGCGATTGATGCTGCCAGGCAAGCTAAACTGATGGGTAGTGCTGGCAATGCAACAATATCCACAGCTAGCTCCACGCAGAGAAAACGGCAGCAGTATGGGAAACAGAAAAAACAGGGTACCACCACAGCTACACGTCCTCCCCGGGCACTGCTGTGTTTAACACTCAAAAATCCCATCCGGAGGGCATGCATCAGCATCGTCGAATGGAAATATCCTTTTTGATGTTCTCATTTGGAAAACAGCAAATTGTTTGTGCACATCAGGCACTATTTATAAGTAAGTGTGAAGAAATCAATACATTAAGTTGAAAGGCACCACTGGAAACATAAAGTACACAAATAGTTTTTGATGTTTTAACTGAGATAATTTATTCTGGAGAAGAAAAGAGCTTAGGAATGAAGCTTTAACTATACCCTTGTGTAAGAAACCACTAGAAGTTTAAATGATAAAGGTTAGGGATTGAATTCTGCTCTTTTAAAAACACGTGGCCCAGGCTGAAATCTATGGGAGATATGCAAGATATCTGAGGCCAGAGTTGAACTGATTCTACGGGAGAGACAGCAGCTGCTGGCTTTCCCTTCTTTTTCTTGCAGGCACTTGAAGAGGTGCCACCAGTTAAACAGCTCTGGTACTTTGGATCACACACTTTTTTGTTAAACATGTGGCATCACACTTTCTACAGTATGGAGAAAAGAACGGGACGAAAGGAGGAGAAAAAACGTCAAATGTTTGCGATAAGACTCTGAAACAGTGCTGAGGTCTGTGAATTTTATTGGAATTCCACTTAAACTCATAAGACTCACTAATGTATGGTAAGAGATACTGGTTATCTGGAAGCAGGGAAAAAATAAGACAGTTGAAGTAAACCTGCAATACGTACAAATGCAGTACAGGGCCAGATCTAGTAGTCTGAACAAGAGACAGCCTGTGCCAGAGATGATAGATGATAACGACTGGCACAGAACTGCAGAATGTAAGGGTCAGTGCTGCTTCCCTGGAAAGTCAGTGAGAGTTTGGCCACTGGCTTTATCATGTGGAAGGAGCAAAGCATTTTCAGTCACCCAAGTCTGATCAGCAGAAGCTGGAATCTGAGAATCTGGTGTGAAACACAAGCTGAAAAAAACCGTACCTCTCATGCCTCCCCAAAGAGAAACCAAGTCTAACCCTGAAGAATAATTGTCAGTAAATCACAAGCTAATGGGGTTCTTCAGTAAATACAAAAGAAAAAGTATGTTGTTAGGGATAGATAAGCACATCAAGGGAAGGCAGTACAGAACTTGGCAGTAGTTAATATGATAAAAAATGAATTATGAGCATTTAAGATAATGTGATAATATTGTTCCTTTGGGGGTCTGATGGGATGTTATAAAGACGAAAACAGAATATTAGTATGTTAGGTCTTGCTGACATGGGCATATTTTTCAAATGAAGAACTTGTTAAAAATGCTCCTGTCAATTCGTAGATGTCCTTAAACTACCTGCCTGCCTATTCACTTCTTCTTCAGATGCTAATTTTTAATCCCCCTGATTAAGTTTGCTACTTTTTATCCCTTCTGGCATAGCTCTGATACTTTAAGCATAAGATGATGGATGATGACTAACAGGATGATGCTGAATATTAGCATACTTGCCAGCACCCCAGTAACCACATGTCTTTGAAGAAAGAGCAAAGAGTGACATCTGATAAATGAATAAGATCAGCAATGAATGATGGGAATGATGTGTTGTAAACCAGGATACAGCACTGCTGAGATCAAGAGAGGACCAAACAATGCGATTAAAGCAATCCAAAGATGCTGATGTTTGCATTTTTTTTGTTTTGTTTGGTTTTAGGTGAGTTGATGGAAGTATTTTTTTTTCCATCAGAACCTCTCATTGGACATGTAGTGTTTATAAGCATGAAATGCTTCAGTGACAAGTAACAATATCAAAGGGTTGTGATAAGGTTTAATTTTATTCTGTACTCTGACTTTTCCTAACTGTTAAAAACCACTGAGAAAATCAGCTTAATTTGCTGAACCACTATAGTCTAAGTGCAGTAGATATTAAGCAAATATCAAATGGTACTTCTGTGGTGTTTCTTACCCAAACATTATAGTGTTAAGAGCCTAAAGGTGGAATTGCATATAAGAAAATGTGAAATGAGGTAATTATCTTATTTTACAAAGATTTAGCTGTGTGTTTAATTTTCTGCTGTGTATGCAGTGTATTTGTAGATTTTATACCATTTTATTTTTAAAGTGCAGAAAGAAAATAGAAGTAAAAAAAAAATTCATCAACAGCGATAAGTGAATAGCTAATAATCCTGTCAAAACCAAAAAGCCTAGGAAAAAGATTAAGAAAAGGAAAGCTTGTGGAAATACAGGTCTTTATGTAGTAAACAGTATGAATACAGGCTGAGGTATCTGAGAAGTCCTGGTGATTTAATACATAATCTACCTACCCTGATCTACTCTTATTTCTCCATATTATCATATATCTCCTATTATTCATAGGTTTAAGCAAGGTAGTCTGGTGAGTTTGAAACCCTTTGGCTCTTCCACATGTGAAATGTAGAACGTATCTGAGCATAAACAAAGATCAGGTGCCTGTGATTTGTGTATATCTTGCAGTTCAGGCTGCTGCACATCCCGATCTACAGTTCTTTCCTGCTAAAACTTGCTGAGAACAGTAGTCTCCTGACCATAGTCATATATTTGGCAACGCTGCAAAGCCAGTCCCATGGCAGATAAATTCATGTTCAAATGTACTCCATGGCACAGGTTATACTTGGCATTCTGCCTGTCCTATCCTGCTCTTCATTCCCCTCCAGAGTACTCGTGAGCTATCGCAGAGCTAGCCTCCAGGATATTCTTGCAGGCAGGTAAATGTAGACAGACTGTAAATCTGGTCTCTAGTCTGAGTTTGGAGACGTTTCACAGCAATTGAGGTTAAGGAGTCCACTGAAGTAGATGAAGTACAGTGTCAGCAAAATGGTCAGTAGAAAAATGCCCTTTGATTCCAATGGACAGTCGGTGGGGCACCAAGGACATGCAGGATTTGTTTGTTG
Organism: Pterocles gutturalis; assembly: GCF_000699245.1. Classification (NCBI taxonomy): domain Eukaryota; kingdom Metazoa; phylum Chordata; class Aves; order Pterocliformes; family Pteroclidae; genus Pterocles; species Pterocles gutturalis. The sequence continues at coordinate 18,955 of NW_010101039.1, forward strand.
AACATCCCAAATGTTTGGGGTTTTTTTCCCCCTAAGAAAATTGATGCCAGGCTGAAATGCCTTTGAATTGGTGCTGGCTTCTCTGTCATAAGGAACTCTTAGCTTCCTAGTGTCCCTAATGTACTGTGTAGGCACATTTGTTTTCCCTATGATGCCAAATGAAATGCAAAAAAAAAAAAAAGAAAAAAGTCTCCTTCATTTTTTAAGCAAAACAAGTGACATGGCAATGTGCAGTATAAGCACATTTTGGACAAAGCCTCTTTTTTTTTTTTGTCTTAACAAACTGTCTTATTATTTAAACCTCTTCTAACTGTATGTATGCACACATTTCTTGGGTCCTGGCATTTAAAGTTGAGATATGAGAGCAAGATTGAGAAAGGCGTAAGAAAAATACAATAACAAAAAACCCCCAAAACTTTTGTTAAAATTATTTTGGGGTTTGTAAATGCAGATGGAAAAGACTGAGAGAAGCTAGTTGTAAGAGGAAAGATGACAGTCCTTCTAGAACAGGCTTCTGCTATTAAAAATAGTACAGCCACACTTGAAGGAAAATAAGGAAAATGCAATCTAAATAAATAAAAGAAGAAAAAACTTTTAAGAAATCTGTGTTTACTCTGGCACGCGACTGGCCTACACTGCTTTTGACATATTAGGAAGATTCTTGGCTGGGAGCTCCTAAAAGCACTTAAAAAGGCATATGTTTCTTTTCAGAATACAAGGGGCTTGGAATGTTTTATTTAAACAGAATTCTTCTAAATCTTTTTTTTTTTTTTAATTATTTGTGTGTGCACATTTTGTAACAATTTCCTTAACTCCATTCCTCAGACCATTTGAAATAATTATTTTACTGACTATTTTTGCCAATTGTGTGGCCTTAGCTATCTATATCCCCTTTCCAGAAGATGATTCCAATGCCACCAATTCCAATCTGGTAAGTCCTTGATGGTGTTTAGTCTTACTATTTTGAAAGTTCTTTAAAAAATTGACCAGAGAGAATGTTGAAGCTAGGGAACATAAATATATCCACCAAAGATGAGAACATAATAAAGTAAAAACTGTTTTTGAGTGCTATGTCTCCTCTATTCATGTTATCAGCTGTATCAGTTGAGCTGGCTTTAGAAAAGAATGTTCTAAAAATTGTGCGACTGCTTTATGTGATGTTTTAGTTAACAAATTTCTGCATGCTACAAAAGTGCTTGGTAAGTTTTAAACTGCAGGTATTTGCAGAAGAAATCTTTTAATCATGGATTACATGGTGGTTTTTGTCTTACAAAGTACCATTATGAAATTGATACTGTCCTTGCAAATGATACGCGAGAGCACATCTTGATGACTAATTTCTAGGAAGTACATGAATGCTTGTGTTTCACAGACACGTCTGGTTGAATAATGGTTGTGGGTTTGGGATTTTTTGGGGTTTATTTTTTTTCTTCCCTCTTGTTGGGGGAACATAGCTTTTCCTCTATCACCCCTGATGCTAATACTGGTACTTTGAGATAGAGCTGAGCATATAAAAAGGCGAGAGTGTTTACTTTTGACTTAGCATGAAATCATAGCAAGGAATTCTGTTCAGTAAGGGCACAACTCAAAACAGCTCTGGAACGCAATTCACTGAATTAGCAGAAAATATTTTTCTTCCCTTCAAATATGTGAACAAGTCTCCTACTTGTCTGGTTGGATCAGGATGAAAACTTGCTCCCAGAGTTTAAGAGCTGGGATGCTATTTCCTGAATAAAATTTACTGAGACATAAGAAATTTTAGAGCAACAGATGAGGAAAACAAAAGCCATACTTCCAAAGTAGGGATAATTGGGATGGCTGACAGACATTGTAATTAAAATGATTCATGCTGTTCTTGGAAGTCAGTCATTTGGTTATATATCTCTCGCAGTTGAAACAAATTGCAAATTTAGGGACTTTGCTGGAAAATTACTTCTGTGCTTAAAAAAACCCAAGAAAAATGACAAACAACAAAACCCCAGAAAACCAAACCTGGACAACAAAACTAAAGTGTAGTGCTTTCCCACTGTAACTCCTTAAAGAAGTTTAAAAATAAGAGCAGGAGGAGATAAGTGATTGTTAACTTTTAACAATTCTCTATATTTACACAATATGTGAGTTGGTCTTGTTTCTTTTTGCTGCTCTTTTAGCTTGACTTAGTGTTTAACAGTGATGAATTGTGATGCGTATGCTGAAAACACTTCAACACCTTTCAAAAATGAATGTCTTTTATTTAAAAAAAAGCAAAACAGATTCAATTGATTCTCTGGCTATAAAAGACAATATGCTGTTTGTTGCACATTCTGACTTGCAGGGTTGAAAGAGGAAAATGAAGCAGAGTTGAGGGTTAGAGGACTCTTAGTTTGTCTTGAGTTTAGTTGAGTGAGTGTATCTGCCTTATTTCAGTGAGGAGACTTTTGGCTTATACTGGGTTGGAAGTAGATTTGAATGAGTTATACTGAAACTGTTCTATCAGGAAATACATGCACCTGCGAGTTGAGTTGCTATTCTGCATCTGTTTTCCAATACATCTTTTGCATCATTTGGTCAATCTATCAAAACACTCATGTTATTTGTGAATAAGATTTTAAAAAAAGACAGCCAAGCAGGAATTATCGTCTCAGTAAAGTTTAGAGATGTTACAGCCATGGGGATGAGGAAGCATTGTGAATTTATCTAAATGACTGTTTCACAGAAGTAAGGGGAGAAGAAAGTAAAATGGGGAGTCTGCTTGACTACACTTTGTTATTTGAGTCTTAACGGAAAAAGTAAAATGGAAAATGGGATACATAGTATCCCATGAGGGGCTTGCACTAGTGGAATTAAGACTCTCTTCTACACTATAGATCAAACCCTGGAGCTCCAACTGCTCAGTAGCCTTTGGTCTTGTGATCTGGTAGTCCCCGTTTGTGGTGGTGGTGTTTGGGTTTTGTGTGTTTTGGGTTTTTTATTTGTTTTCTCAGGTTGATATACATAGATCTTGGCATGTATATACTGCTGTTGGGAAACAAACTTTTTGAGTATATGTCATATGCTACATTCCAGAACTGTTCACAGAATAGTAAAGAGTTGTATGTTGTGATCAGTCAGTAAAGTACTGACCAACAGGGAAGGGAAGTGGAGGCAAACGGGTGAGATAAGAGTGAAAAAATGTGTTGTGTTTTGGAATGGGATGAAAGAATAGAAGAAACTCAAAGGAAAGCTATTCCAGATGGCAGGAACTGCAGAAGACTGGGACCTTACTCTCAAAGAGCCAAACTGTATATGAAAGTGACTGGAAAGAAGCTGAGGTTAATAATATGTTCCTGTAAAAGCTCATGTACTCACTTGAATTTTTTTTTTTTTCTACCTGTGACCATGTATTTTGCAATCAGATTATGTTGCTGTTGTGAAGTCTAGAGCTCCAAAGGCTGCAATCTGAAACAGGAAAGGCATATACATCTGCAGTGTGTGCACGTAGGCTAATAGTATGCACAGATGTGTGTACTGTGTTGAAGTGTGATTCTGACTGAGTGTATACAAAATCTTCCCAGCTGCCCAGAAGAAATTTTCGCTTGTGTAAGAACTCTTGATTCATTTCCATTTTGCAATTTAGATTTTTTTAGAGGTAAAGGTACCACAGAAACTCCCACATCCCTGGTTTCCTGAGCTAACTTCCGGAGACATGAAGAAAGTATCTACAGAAAATGTACGATGGACAGTAACTGGTTTACAATGTCTGAAAGTGATACAACAGTTTTCCAATAAGCTGCTTCTTTTCTCTTAGGGTCTGAGTATTCCCTCTCTAAGGTTTCATCATAATTTTTCAAACAATATTTTCTTGAGGGCTGAGGTAAAAATTCAAGGAGTTGTTTTCAACAAACTAATGGAGTAGAGGGTGATAAGAGAAGAGAAAAAGGGATTCTTAACTGTGGGAGTGGCTTATTACCTTCTCTTTGTAAAAGTAGAAAAATTATACCTAAATAATGTTTTGATAAATAATTGCTCTGTATGAACTTCACAGATGTGATCAGCCATTGGTCCAATAGGGCATACGTTTTGCTATATGCCTTCCACAGAAGTATTGAAGAGACACATGCCCCCTTTTTCTGGACAAAACCAGTAACCTGTAGTCATATCCCCATTTTAATAAGCCTTTTCTTTAGGTGCAAGACCTATTTGATGTGATGCCACAATAATTGGTATGAGTGTTGGAACTAAATAGGGAAGAGTCCAATAAATAATTCCTTCCCTTTTGTGTTGGTGAAGAATTGTGGTTAGGTGTTATAGATTACAAATTTAGGCCAAATACTACACGGATGTTCTGACTGGTTCTCTGCAATCTGCATTCTGACAGCAATAATTCCTATAAATCCTCAAGCCATTTTTATCAAGTCTAGGGATGGTAATTTGGACTGTGAAGTACTTTAATTTTTCAAATGCATGTTTACACTGAAACATAGATTTTGTATTTTTATGCTTTCTATAGTGTCTTTGTCACTGGCTTTAAGAAAAATGCAAGAACAATATAATGTATTAATAACAAATGCTTGAAACTGGCTTCAGCAATTTTTATGTTTTACTTCTTCACTGTGCTCACTGGAAAACTATTGAACTCACAAAAATGGAGGGAGTTGTATTGGGTGCAAAAATTTTTTTGGTATTGATGAACTCTGCCGAGACTTTGCTTAAATTTGCAAGTAAAGAAAGCTCATGCATGACCCTGTGCAAAGAACAGTTGTGTATTCTTTTGATGCAGTCAGGAAAATTGGAGCTAGTTTGAGGGGAATTAGTTAGCCTGCGTGAGAGGCTGTAACTGATATGGAAGCTTTCTGCTTATCCCTGCAATTATGCATTAGAACAGAGATAACATACATTTAGGAATAAAACTATAGACTACCTAAGATAGGAAGCTGAGAGGAAAATGCTTCTGTCACTTTACTGGCAATTGCAAATGGCACAAGCCTGGTCAATGTCACAGCATGCTGATAACATAATGAGGTTAAGACCAAGGTTTACAACACCTTCTGTGGAAGGCGACTCAGTTGTTTATGCTTTGGCTAAATAGCAGGAGATGTTTTGATGGCTCTGTTTTCCCTCCCTTGTCCTTATTACAGGAAGGAAATCCTGTTGTACACCAGTTAAATTAAAAAAAAAACAACACAACTCTCATGTTTATATGTGAGCTTATAATGGGGTGTCACCTTCAGACTAATTTGTAAAACCTGAAATAGGACCCTGTGAAAGGAAAGATGGGATTCCTGGTTGCTTGTCAGTGCTTGTGCCAGCTGGTGTTTGTGGGAATGCCTGTCTATGGAAAGGGGGCTTACCTTTCAGTATGCTATGGCTGCTTTATTAGCTGGTGATTATAGTAGTACCCGGTTAAGCAGGTGATTCCTGTACAAAAGTAATAAAGTGTTTTTAATCTTTTTGCACTTGGAGCAGGCTGACAGAATTGATGTGGCTGTGGCTATATATATATTACATTTCTAGGTACTGGCATAACAAACTTCAGCATTTTTTGTGTCAGAGAATTCTGGAGTCAGCATATTGAGCAATTGCTCAATTTTTCTTGTACAAAGTCAGTGTTAGAGAGCAAAGTTTGGGTGAGGGGGTCAGGAGAAGAAAGGATGGCTTTTCTGGATAAGAAAGACTACTGCACAAAAGCTTTTGGTTCTCTTGTGTCATTGCTATCATCCTCCTGTGTGACAGTTCCCAACTAGTAAGTGAATACAGTAAGGAGATATGCTAACATTAGGGGTGAGGTGCAGGGTGGGATAGAGTGGATACCAAGCTAATAAGCTCTGATAGGTTTATTAGCTTGGACCTCATGCCAGCACTGCTGCAGCTTGGGGAAGTTATAGAATTTGAAAAGTGAGGAGTAAGCAATGGAACTGGAAGAGAGGAGCTGAGGAGGCTGGAAAGAGACTGTAGTCAGGATTAGGAGAAGAAGAAAAGAGATTGTTCAAAAAAATCTTTGAGGACTTTCTTCAGGTAGATTGTGGATCACTGACCTGTGTGATGCTAAGGAAGCTGAATATAATGGAATTTAGGCTTAATATTTCCCAAAGTCTTCAGAAGCTTTGCCTCTGGCAGAGAGAGGCTGATACTCAGCATCTCGAGCAGTAGTGAAGCACAGGGTGAAAGAATAAGCATTGGGTTTGAGAGGAAGACGTTCAAGCTTGTCCATTGGTTCTGGTGTTGGCAAACTGTGTGGCCTTGGGTAAATTGCTGTCTCAATTTTCCCATCTGTAAAGTGTGTTGGTTACTGCTTTCATGGTGAAGGTAACTAGTCAGTGCCTTACCTCACGTAGACCGTTACAAGGAATGCTGTAGAAAAGACTGTCAAGAAAAGAATAAAATCTGCAGCAACCACTTCCAAGCCAGCAGCCGCTAAGTGAGCAAGAAGGGCAAAAAGTAGGACAAAAGCCTCAGTTCTTTGCACTGGTGGGGGCAGAATTTAATTTCCCCAGAGAAGCATGTAGGACTGCATCATCACAATTTGCTCATGTGTGTTGAATTGAGGGGGACTCTTACCATTTGGTGCTTAAATTTGCAGCCTTTGTATCCTTCTTTTAATGTAGTGTTGCTGCCTTCCTAGACTTTGTGAAGACAAAACTGGTAAAGCAGGGATTAATACCTGTATGTGTTGTTATCAGGACCAAAACTGTTGGGTTCTCTGGGCAGGTCTCTGCCAGTTGAGTTGTCTGGGTAATCATCAGCAGTAAGAGGTCGTTCCCTGTGTGTACCAGGTAAAGGTAGGATTGGGAAAGTTCGTCAGAAGGATTCAGAAGTGTTTGCCCACAACAGAGGAATGCCAGTTTCTATTGCAGGCTCTGGAGAGTAATATACTTGAAGGGCTCTTCTGTGTCTTTGGAAGAAGGGGGTTTTCTGCCTCTTTCTTTCAGTAGTGCCTCCTTCTGAACCTCTCCCATCTCAGCTATGGTTGTCTGAGCTATAACTCTTCCTCAGTTCTGCCATTTCTGTTCTTTTTCTTTACTGGACTTAAGAAACCTGAAGTATGAACTCTATCTTTCTACAGTTTCCTTAGCGGTTTTCATCCCTGCACAGGGCTTGCTGTTGAGTCCCAGTCAAATCTCAGCCTTCTGCTTCTCTTTATACCAGTGGTCCCAGTGTCCTCACCCAGTATGTGCTTGTTGTTGTTTACCATCTCTTGATCTGCTCTGAGGTCTCTCATGTCAGCTTGTCCCCATTTTTTTTTTTTGCTTTTTAAATTCATTATCTTTGCTTTGGCAAGTAATTTTTCTCCTTCCAGTCCAGCTTTAATCAGATCTTCCCCTTTTTCCTCCTACAAGCAGTGTCCCCTCCATAGTGGTTTCACATGTTACTCACCTGTTTTCTCATTTGACCTCAGTGCTGCCCTCACTAAGCTTTGTCTCACTCACCACTTCTTTTGTTAATTCTAGTCTTAAATTCCTTTACACTCCTAAACCTGGTCTCTGTAACCAAGCAATCCCAGTGCTCCTTCCAGCTTCTTCTTTCTTATTTTCCGACTCCATTCTCAACACATTGGTCTTTCAGTCTGAGACTGTTCCTTGGTTTGGCCTTAGCCCTTTTGCTTTTGAAGTCAGTAGTTTCCTTCCCAATGATATCTGGATGCCAGTGGTAGGAATACGCAGAGAGCAGTCCCAGCACAAAGTTCAGTTGCTTTCTTCCAGCTTTATTCAGACCAGTAGAGAACAATTACCACATGGGTCCTTGAAAGCCTGTGTAGCTCTTGCTCAGCGATGTGGATGTGACACGTACATTCTGGTCTGCAGAAGCTGTACGATGCCTGATTAGTATTTGTAATGACAGTTTGGGTGTTTAGTCTCTGTAGAGCCTGTGCAGATGGAGGTTTTTAAAAGCCAATCTGGCCAAACTTAAGTGGGTAGGCAAGGCAAAAGATGCAGCCCTGACACAAAGGCTGTTAATTTGGCAGTTCATATGACCTTGTTGCAAAGAATATGACCACTGAAGAAAACAGTTGTTGAGATTTTTTTTTTTGTAAACTGGAATAAATCAATGCATATTGTTAAACTGTTTTATCTGAAATAGTACACTAATATTCAACCTGCGACAGAAACCAGCCTGGAAAACTGTAGTATTAACAATTAAAAGCAGATGAAAACACTAGCTTAATAATGGAAATTGTTGGGTGGCTTTAACAAAAGAAGACTAGAGATTCAGCTCCATTGATATCTTCCACATTAAAACGTAGCATGGTGCTTCACTGAATCAGTGAGATATTGAAAAGTGGCATAATAGGCTTTCTGAATTAAATAATGAATTATATATAATGCTGTAACAATATCAAGTACATTTACATTATGCAGTACATAATGTAGTAAAGAGAAGAGGATTAAGAGATACAGGCCAAGGGGAAAAAGTAGGTTTCAGATAGGATTTGAAAGTGAAATACGTGCCTTTGAGGCAAAATTCAACTATTCAAGAAGGGCTGTCCTGGTTGGGAGGAGGGCAGAGGAAAGACCTTTGTACAAACAGATAGAAGATTGGTTGAAGAAATGGATAAATGGATATTCCTAGTTGCTTACAGTAGGACTGTAAGTATAAGTTATGGAAAAAAAAAACCCAACAAACTGTTACAAAAACTAGTCCAAGTTCATGGAAATAGTAACTTGAAATTTGCAGGTTGCATGTTTCTGTGTAAGTGATTTTGAAATTTTAACTATATATTTTGGTTCTGCAAGTTTACTAGTTTATTCCAAACATTAAGCCGTTTATCCCATTTCTTTAGACAGATCTGATTGCCATTTTCCCTTTCTTTATGTGTAAGCTTTCTAAATCTCTGACTTACAAGTGTGTGTTAGATTTTTTTTTTTCCAGGTGGTAATTATGCTTGTTTATCAAACATCAAATTCACTGTAAGATGCCTTTTCTTTTTTTTTCCCCCTCCCTCCTGTTCAGGAAAGATAGAAAAAATGTGGAAGCAGACCAAGTAAGATTTTAAGTACTGTTGTTTTCACTGTAGTCTAATTTCTGCTCCTGTGAAAGGAACAAAGTCTTTTAAAAGCTGTGGAAATTTCCAAAGTGGCAGGTACTTTTTGTGTTGTCTTTTTGGTACAAGTATCCTTATCCCTCTGTGAGGATGTTAGACTTCCATTCATCAGTTCTTCATAATCCTTTCAGTGATGTTAGGAAATAAGCATCTCTATCAACAGATGGTTTTACATACAATCTTTAAATTCCTTTATGTATATTTTGTATTGTACCACATTCTTGGGTTTTCAGTCAGGCAAACTTCCCACGGACTTCACTGGAGTTTACTTGACTAAGTCATGCAAATTCGTTCACTAATTTAGTGCACACTATTTACAAACAATTGTTGCAACATTGGGTTTTCCTGACATCTACATAATCGTTGACTCTAAAGGCAATATTCCTCGTACTTGTGCAAACTAGAAAAAAAACCCCAACAACTTTTCATAATTCACTTTGAAATAAAAGAATGGACGTGCTGCCTGCCAAGGGGCAGAATTGCCAGAAGGGAAGAATATGTTTTTATGTCCATCAGAGTTCTGACTGGCTATTGCTCTCAGGGGCAATTCCTATTTTTTCCTGAGCTTTTTAACTCCTTATACATGAGGGTCCTTATTTCATAGCAGCTTTTCAGTCCTCCTGGCTGAATAACAGACAGCCTGTACTTCAAAGGAAGCTAAGACCATCTTTGAATTTCATTTTTGAGAAATGCTATACAATTTATAAATGAGTTTGTCTACAACTTCATGGAACCAAATCTCTTTTTTATCAATGATACTTCTCTGTTAAGAGTACGATGTTGGAAGTTCACCAGTTAGGAAAATACTTCCACTAAGGAGTAGAAAATATTCATTAACATCTCTTCAGTATGTTGCATTTCTGCCAGATTCTGCGAAGTTGGCACAGCAGGTTATCTCCATAAGACATCCTTATCAAGTTCTGTCTCACCTAAGCCTGGGCAAGAGATCTGGACCTTCTTTGGACTGCAGTGTATTTCTAACCTTTTGCTACCATCTTAGTAACCTGTGATGGTCTGTGGGACACTAAGGAACACAGATTTTGCTCAGTTGATACACTTAATGATGCATACATCATTATACACGTTTTATACATGCATGATGTAAATTGATGTCTTGATGCTCATACTGAGCTTTTCCATGCAGACCTTAGGTTGTAATATAGAACACCTGGCCAAAGGAGTATGCCCCCTCTTTGAAAACTGTTACCCTCCTGTGGCTGCTGGTAGTACAGTTTATTTACAGTCTCTTGAACAGTGGTGTCAACACCTTTAGCTGCATGTGCTAAATTTGGCAATGGCAGGAGCAAGATGCCCAGCTCCCACAGTATAATCTTTCCAGAAGCGGCATGGTTCCCCAGCCAGCTGCGCTGGCAAGTGTGCAAATGTTTTTCAGGCTGTCCTGATAAACTTGCACTGATGGAGAGGCTGGGGTTTTGGAATTCTTCCTCTTCTACTGGCTTGCTATGATTTGTTGCTTATAAAACTTATATTTAGGTAGCTTGTGTTAGAAACTGAAGCAATCGTCTTTTGTGTATGATTATCTTCATCTGGTATGTTGAAACGTTTTTCTAGTTAGCAATAAATGTGCTTAATCTCTTACCAGTACTTTTTGATCTAAAGCATGATGAATGCTTTTTATGTAGACATTTTAAAATCCTTTAGTTCTATTACATACCCCCAAGTATAAAACCTCACACTCAAGTGGAACTTGCATGTTATTTTATTATTATTTTTGTCCATTGAAAACCACTTACAGTTCTGTTGTCCTTGTGTGGCATTAGTATTTGTTAGAGTCACTTTAAACAAGAATCCCTGTTTAAATGAGATTATGCAGCCAAACATGTGGTCACAAAAGATTTTTAAAGATCTAGTTGCATAATTGTTTCACAATCTAAACTTGTGTTTAAAAACAAACAGACAGAAAGCTTCTCCTCATTATGGTCACCAAGATAATGTCTGAAACTGAACAAAAGGCACATCAGTGCCCTTCAGGAGTATCTGGCTGAGATGAAAGACTGCAAGATGAAATAATATCGAAGAGAATGAACAGCTCCTATTCACCTCCTTTAGCTGTTAACACTAAATCATAACAATGACAAACCAAGATCTCAAACACACATACAATTTGTACCACTGTAGTGACAAATATTGGGGCATTTAACAGCTAAGGATTGTTTTTCTGTAGAACAAGGAAATCTGCTGCCTCTGCTCTTTAAAGCCACTGCTGTCCTTGCAACAAAGGGAAGGAAACAGAGGATTTCCAGCTTCCCACTTTTATTAAATGCCTCAGGTGCCTCCTGAGTCCAAGAAGCTCACTAAGCATTTGCACAACTATACCAACAGAGCGGTATGATATTTTCATCTGGAGTTTTCTATAAAATTCAGTGCTGTATGTCAAAGTAGGTAAAAGTTGGCACCTGCATGTAGATATCTGGACTGGATGTGCAGCTGTGGTGTACGTCTGATATTACATTGATTTCTACCAGCAAGAAACTGATAAATCTCTTTTAAACCAAATGACTTCTATCCTAATTTTTATAAGTCATTAACCATGATTTATTCTTCCCTTATTCAACCTTAACCAAGTTTTAGCTCTGAATCAAGTCACTGACTTTTTTATAGCTCTTATCTTATTTAACATTTTCACTGTATCTTATTTCTCCTTTGACAAGCATATAATGTTTATCCATCTCAGGGGTGTGATGCTTTCATCCTGACATAAATAAATTCTTGTTTATAGCAGTTTGAACTCCAGCATTACTTTTTACTTACTCAAATTAAATTTTTAACACATTTTACAGCACACTTAAAAATTATGTTCCAGTTTCAGCCTCTTTTTAAAATATATATATTGGATATAAATATTAATATGCAAATCTATTTTGTCTCCAATTTTCATTGTCCCTATGATAAATTTAGCAGTGCTGCTATTTTATTTTCCTTTTGAAGCATCAGTCTGTTGCATGCAAGTAGTTGAGAGTCCATAGGGGAAAAAGGAAGAAGCAGATGAAGCAAAGTTGAGTGTTTTAGCCTTTCAGAGTTAATGAAATCTGAGAATGTGTTTGAGTCTTTCCGATGATCTTTCTGTACTGAAATCTTATGGAGTGAAAGAAAAAGAGGAGGGAAAGAAATGCTGAAATGTATTTGTACCTCTTAGGAGGTCTAATTCTGATAAGTTTTGAGCATGTACATAGCAATCACCTTGCAGAGGGTATGCCTGTATGAGGGACAGAGTATTTTAAAGGCTTAAAGAGCAGGAATTAATCTAGGGAAAATGCAGTGCAGTATTTGAGAAAGTGCTGATACAACTATGAAAATATTTCTGATAAGTATCTCTTGAAATAAATTCAGTCCTGGCTGGCAGTTCCTTTTGGAAATGTTTACCTTTGCTTTCACATTTCAATGCTGTATTGAAAATGGATACCACTGAGATATCGATCCACCTTTCAGAGGAAGAGAGATCCCAGCTTGTGTTCAAGCTGCTGCTCCTGTGCTTCTCTGCTCTATTCATCTTGGTTACTCAAGTCATTTTCCATGGCAGGCAGGTAACATTGCTGGGCTCTGGTATGTGTCTAAAGGAGTGTTTTTAAAACAGTCGGTGTTTTTTGTGGTTCATTCCCCCCCTTCCAGCATCCATATCTGAGCTAACATGGCTCCCAGGCTGTGTGCCTGCTGCAGCTCTTCAATAAAGTACAAAGAAAGGTTTCATTGGATGATAACTTATTACAACTTATACATTTTTCCTCTTCTTAAAAGAATAATAATTTCCACAGAAGGATTTTTGAATCCATGGTTCTTCAGTATGGTTTGGCTTTTTTAAAAAGCCTCTGTTGAACTAATCCATTGAAGCAGAGCTTATGGTTCCACCTTTGCTAGGATCCATTTCCGAGACATTGGGGACCAGGGTTATAGGCATTTCTGGGTGGTGCTCATAGCAACTCTCACCACCGAGAGGCTGTGTAATTGTCAGGGGTAGGCCTTATCCCTGTCAGTCCCCTTCTTTAACAAAAGTGCGCACTCATACTCACACAGACGTTCAGGGTAACAGGCACCAGTCTGGAGGCTTCTCCTGTGTCTCTGCGTGCAGACACAGCAGCAGCTGCGTGTGTAGGAGGAGTGCCTCTTCCTCTTCCTTTGCACCTTCCCTCCTGTCTCACTGGGATGGGTAGCAAGTCCATCTGACAGTCTGTGCAGGAAAGCAGGCTGTTCTGCTTTTGAAATAGTGGCAGAGCAGGTAAGGCCTTTCAGTGGTCTCCCATGGGTGAATGTTTTGAGCTTTTATCTGGAGACTGTTGAAAATTGCCTCTAATCAATGCATCTGCATATAGGGACAGAGGGCTGAACGCAGCTGAATACAGTGAAAACCATGTTGCTCTGTGTGCCTCTGGCTACAGAAACTGATGTGCCTTTACTGTTCCAGCCCAGAAGGCAAACTGGGCTCAGCAGAGCCTTTGACCTTTTGAAAGCATGAAAATCCATAGGGACCTGAAAATGATTCCATTTCATGGAACTGCTTAAAATAAAGTGGCCTGTGACCTCTTGAAAGTATGTCTGACCCTGTGGGACTAGGGAGAGACCAAATGAACTAAACCATAGCAGGAGCCAGAGGTGAGCAGAGACTCAAATTTGAAGGCAAACTCCATAGATGAGACTATATTGTAAAGTGGAAGGTGGTGATTTCGAACATCCAGTCTCGCTTTCTATTGGTCATATAAATTCATGCAGTAATTCCTCTATCAAGAAAAGAGAAGATGTAGGATTTATAAGGACTACCTCAATTCTAATTTAAAGTTGCTAAAGTATAATATAACCTCAAAAAAGATAGTTTTATTTTTGTTCCTCCATACATTCTTCTGCAACTATACAAATTTATACCAAGAATTAAAATGTCCTTCCTAACTCTCCGTAAATTCTGATGTGTTATGCTTGAGTCATGGCTTAATTGTCCCTATTATAAGGACCATAACTTTTTCTATGTTTTCAGTATTTGTTGATGATAATTCTTATGGTTTTTTTTCTCCTGAAAATATTCATCAGCATCAGTTTTGAAGGATGGACATTGGAGGTTGAAAAAGTTTTCCATAGTGCTCTGACTAGTACAGCACAGAAAGTTAATAACTCTTCTCTGGTTCAGTTTTTCTCCTTGGGCATTCTAGAATCTTATTATCCATCTCATGCAAAAGCTTTGTCCTAATGGTTGTGTTGGGTTGACCTTGGACGTGATCTGGAACCCACCCTAAAGAACTGTTGCTCTCCAGTATGTAATGAGTTTGATCAGTTCAGCCTACATTCCTTGATCCCAGACATGTGCCTTTGTTTTTGGCTATGCTGAAACCCATTGTTCAATAGTTCCCAATTCTCCAACACTCTTAAGCTTGCACTGCTTTAGCAGGATCGGAAGCGTTCAGGTTGATCTCAGTTGGTGAGTCTCACTCAAGCAGCTTGCAAACAACATGTTGTGTTTCTTCTGCTGTTTGGCTACTCCTGTCATGTCTCTACATCTTCTCTCCATTTTACCTGCTGGAGCCCCACATTATATACAACTAATTATGTAGTTATTCAGTTCTGCTCAGTAAATGTATTTTAATTGGACTAGAAAGCAAGAGAGACTGATTGTGGGCTTTGAGTCTGTTGTATCTATTTGCCGTACTAAAACTTGTTGTTTTAGATCATCTGTCTGAATCAGAAAAGCAAGAAATGAAAGCTTGTAAACAAATCCAGATCATGCTTCCTAAGACAAAGATGAGAACATATTCTCCCTCATCATATGTAAGTGAGAAAAGTGGCGATGACTGTAAAGCAAACACTGAGGGGGAAAAACGGCTCATAGACTAATGTACAGGAAAAATGCACCAAGTGAATTTTAAAAAGCCTTCATGTTATGCCTGCCCAACAAGGATTGTACAACAGTTTGTTCAGACATTTAATGTCAGAAAAAGAAATTGTTCCTACTTCAGGATATTTGCCTTTTTCTTTACAATAGTGAAATATTGCATGCAACCCTAAATGTTTTGAAATCTAATCTCATGTCCATCGAATGACTCTGCTGGAGGTATTTATTGATGAGGCTGAAGAGAACACCACTTGTCATGGAGTGAGTAAAATCCTGGGCATAATGCCAGACTCTCAGGGACAATTTTCCCTTGATGGCACATAGTGATTTATACTTGTCTTTGCTTCCATCACTGGGTCCTAGAACAGGGAGAAGGGTGGAAGAAGGAAAGCAAAAGCACTGTATTCCCACAAGGATGTTATTTACTCAAAAATTAAAATCTTCTCACTGCTTCACCATTTTCTGGAGAAAAAGAGTAGACTCCTAACTTGATTTGAAATTATATAGTCTGTGCTAAACATGAAACAGATATGATGGTTATGATGATTCTTTCTCACCCTAAATTAATTTTTTCATTCTCAAATTTTCATAATCTTGTGACAATAGAACCTAGTTTATGTTAAATAATCTTAGACTGGACTGCTGATACATAGACTGAGTTCTTCAATTCTTCAAGAATTTTTCTTGCTATGCAGTGATCTTTTGTTTCAGTGAGAAAAAGTTCATTTTCCAGTCAGCTTTCCGTGAACCACAGAGAAGTCCATACACTTTAAAGACAGAAAATGACCAACACATAGAAACCTTTTATGACTTTCAATAAAGCTTTTTGTTTTGATAGCTTATTGAAATGAATCTTTACAGTTGGGAGCTGACTGACTTGTGCAAGAAGCAGTAGCTGCCACCTATTCCCTACGGCCTCACAGGAAAATAGCATTCCCAGACAAAAGTTGAGTCAGGAGAGAGAAATGACTCATTCTTTGTACTGTTCCCCTCTGACATTCCTTCATGAACATCAGGAGGTTTAGTCTGAAGGATGACTGTTGTATAAGAATGCAGAAAGTTTACATTAACTCTAGGGGAGAATGGCACAAGAATTTGGAAGAGGTGTCCATTGAGGGTTAATAAAGAGACAAACTGCATCAGGCTGAGGAAATCCCCTGAGCTGAAAATGACTGAAGGCCAGGAGAATGTGCAGGAGAGGTGCCTGCCTGTACTGTCATTGATCTTCCTTTGGCTTTTGATACGGTCTCTCTTGGAGGCACAGTGCTGAGTTAGGGGAACCCTTTTTCAGAGGGTGGTGAGAAAGCCTGAAAACCAGAACTTTGGGATTCAAAATCCAGAAAGAGTCCAGGTTGTTTTATGGTTTTGTGGCCAACCTTCTGCTGGCATGGAGAGGAAGGAAAGAAAAGAAACCCATGTATTTTAGATAACTGACACTCATAATGCAGAAACTAAGACAGTAACGTAGGGGCTGCCAAACTCAGGTGGACATCCTAAAACGCACTTTTACCTCAAATTGCTAATTTTGTTGGTAATAAGGTTTGGCTTCATACATATTGTGAACTTAGATCTGAATGAATTTGGGAAATGAAATCTGAATGTTATTGGTAAAACTATTCATAGGGAATTTTTTTCCTTCACAGCTCTTCACCCAGGAGAACTCTTCCCAAAAACATCACTTTAATTCCTTCTTTTTGGTTTCATAATTAGGCTGGTCATCAAAGCTGTGGCTTGTAAACCCAAAGTACCAGTGATTTCTGCTATGAGATAATACTGTCCAGATACATTTAAGACGACATTGCAAAACTGAATTCTGTACTTTCCTGAATCTTTCAGGGTGCTGTCATGGGTTGTCCAATGCATTGAAAGTGAAAGTGGGCTTCCCGTTATATAAAGAAGTCTTTGTTTTGGATGTTCAGCAATTGTGAAAGAGTATTCAGCAAAAATTCTTCATCTCAGGATGGTACAGAGAACTGGAAGAGTGCTATTAAGCTGAGATAGCAATCTCAGATAGACTTTGAGGGGGAGGAAGGCAGATAATATCACAATGTCAGTTTGTTCATTTGTGACATAACCCTCTACTCAAAACATATCTCTTTAATTTTGTTTTCACACTGCAGCTAAGCAAGAGAAATTGGGAATCTGTGAAGTGACACCACAAATCCTGCATTAGAGTCTTGGTAATGTAGTGTCACAAAGAAGCTGACAACTCACCATCAGACATCTGACACTTTTTTTCTATTTATGATGTCCTTCAGTAGCTTTATTTCAAGGAGTTTTCGGTGGAGAGTCACATACAAGGACTATAAAGGAGATGGCAGGACCCAAGACATTTCAACCTCTCTCCAAGGAAAACAGACCTAGCAGCATGGTCTAGATACTGTCCCTATTTTCATCAATTCCCTAGCAAGTATGAGTCCAGATATAAATGTCCCAGATATCAGAAAAATGGATCTCTCTAAGGCCTCAGAAACCTTGCCTGAACAGAATCCTCTCAGTGTTTCCAATATAGTTCCTGGCCAGGGAACTTTCTTAGGAGACAGCTTAGAGGAGCAGGTTAGGCTTACTACTTGCGCACAGTATCAACAAGTGTCAGCTCTAATCACATAGGAGTATTCTACCCATTTTTAACAAGGTATCTGCCTCCCTTTTAGTCTCCTCACTTTCTGTATAGAGGAAGCACAGCACTGGTTTGACATTTTTCTGAGGTGACTTAGCCATTTTACCAACTGTGCAGAGGTCATACTGTAACCCATTCAAAACCAGGTATGTAAGAACTTGGAGGCAACAGCATTCACTCTATATTAGTAACGAAAGGGAAATTCTATGGGCTCAGGAACTAGCCTGGAATGAGCTCTGTGGCATTTAGGTCAGTCTCTAGTGTTTTCTGAATTGAAGGTCTGGATGCTGACTCTATGTTGGAAAATATCCTGCTGTTTTTGCATTTGTTTTTGGCATTTATCGGATTCTCTAGGAAGACAGTTCAGCAAAAGTACTCTTAAAGCCAATAAAAAGAAGCTGAAAATGTTTTTTAGCACACTAATATATCACCAGGATGCCATTAGAATCCAGACATTGATGCTTTTCCAAATCAAGATCCTTTTCTCTATACACATGCTTCTGTTAAATTTTGCTGTTAAATTTATCTTTTGTTGATAAAGCTTCTTTTATGAACCACACATGGTTTCTACTGATTTCTTAAGGATGTTAAAGTAATCTAGTGAAACTTGGAATTGCAGTTCTGAGTTTCTAAAGATGGGCAAAGCAAGACAACAAGACTCCTGTGTTACATACTCTGTAGTTGGATCTACTTGACTTCTAATTGTCCATTGTTCTCACTACACCAGCAGATGTGGAGGGTGATTAGCATGAACCACTTTCCAGGTCAGTGAGCTTTTGGGAAGCTCAGATTCAAAACAGGACAGAAACATAGGAATGCATCACGTAGGATCAAAAGGGTTCTATAATGACTCTTCAGGTCACCAGATCCTCTTCCTGGATTTGCCCTAGGTTCAATCCTTATGTGAAAAAGTTGATCAAGCTGCTTTTTTTTATGGCCTAGAAGTCTGACCAGAGCCTTTCTTGTTATTTCATTTCCATTTTTGAAACTTTTCTAAGTATAGAACTGTCATGAAATAATAATCAACAAGTCAAAACTAATAAAGAAATGAGCAGTATGCTAATTGTTTTACTACATTTGCTTTCACGTCCAGCATTTGAGTTAGGTACCTGGATTTAGGACAGGTGTCAGCTCCTGTTTGACATTTACTTCTTCAAGACAACAATTTTAACAGTGTCAAGAGAAGGTCACTGAGTCCATAGAAGTATTATCTGTGAGTGTTATAATATTTTCCACTTGTAGATTAGAAGTGCATGTATCGTGACAATGCTTTTGTCATTTTAATAATAGTCAATATAGTGATTTGAAGAAAAGCAGTTCAGTTCTATTAGGAACACTAACTATACACTTTTGAAAAAACTCTGATGGTACGAAGGACAAAGGAGTTATAAAATGGTTGTAAAAATCCTTGAGTTAAAGCTTTCCAGTAAGTGATTCAAACTAATAGTCCTAATTCAGCCAGCACAAATAAATCTAGTAAAAATATATATGACCTAAATCATGTGAATAACACTTACTATAGGCTCCAAGAAATCTCTGAGTATAAACACTGATAACCACTTCATAAAAGACCAATACAAAACTACAAAAGAAAATGTTTTTATTTTTCTCTCCAAATTAAATTATGCCGTTAGTAGAAAAATCGTCACTAACAATGTCAATTATGTGTTTGTTTCTTGACAGAGCTTTGTTGGAAAAAATAAAGAAGCTGTATTTACTGATATCAATCTGGTTGGTTTGGTTTTTTTTTTTTTTATTTTTTTTTTAACAATGTGGAACTGTGTAAAATAACATGAGAAAGATAATGCATAAATACTGATTTTTGAATTTTTAGCAACTGTGAGGTTTTTTTGTTGTTTTTAAGTGATGCTCTCAGAGGTGCTATGTACCTTCCGTTACTGATAGAAACCTTTGTGGTACAGTTGGCAAGATATTAGTCCTGAACATATATCAGTGCTTGCTGTTTAGGACAGCATGTCTACGTGTGTGTTTGGGAGGGTGGAAGAGAGTCTATGGTTGTCGCTGTTGAGGTGAAAGCAGTATAGTAGCAGTCTGCTTCTGACAGGTGTTTCAGAATTGGAGGAGTAGGTTGAATTTCAATAGGCTGAAGCTGATTGTAGAAGCATGTTGTGTATGCTTATGAAAACATCATCTATACAGATTCAGGTGAAGCTGCCTTTGTGGGTTTGCTATCTTGAGTGAGTGCAGCCACACAGTGAAATAACACTTGAGAAGCACATAACGTTTGTATTCACAGCACAGACTAGTGTGCCCAGATTGATCTGTGCCATTTGTGCCATTAGACTGCAGTAAAATTATTTAAAGAATCAAAGCTGCTAGGAGCCTTAGTGGTAGGCCAGACGTCATTGTGCTAGGAATTATATAGAATAAAAGATGATCCCTGCCCCGAGTCTTTCAGCATAGTGCTTGGAAGAAGCAATGCTGTGTAACTCACTTTTCTCAAAGTGCTAGGTTCCTTTTCCTGAATGTGAACAGAGAATGTGTATATCAATACAAGCTGATATCTGAGTGAGCTTATCTGAGTATCAAGAGCTGTCTCGAAGCAAGAGACATGTATCATAGCAAGTGGCACATATCACGGGAAATTACTGCTTTACACACCATATTTAAGAATATGTGAGCTTACATAGCATTTTCAGTTTTTTAATCTGTGCAAAGTTATCAAAACAGGAGGAGAGGGTTTAGGTCTGCTCTGTCATAGCACTATATCTGTCAGTGTAATATTGATTTTTTTTTTTTCTAAAGCTATGTTTTCTTAAATGGTACAATGGGAAGAAGAGGTATCTTTTGCCTCTTGCACGTCTAGAAGTACAACAAGGTACCATTGCCTCGAAACAGAACACATGAGAATGTAAGAATGTAACTGGATTTTTTGTGTGCTTTATAAAATTAGTTCTGAATTATGAGAGCTATATTTTCAGCTGCATCTAATGAACATGAGACAAAACGTGGGGGAAGAGATTTTTGGTAGAAAATACGCAATATTATTCCAATGATCGTACAATATTCTTAACATAATATCTTGTAGGCCCTTTCAGATTCTCTTTGTTTTGTGAAGAGAAAAAAAATGTTTTAGTGTTATCTTCAGGCCATGTTTAATACTACTTTGTTGGGTTTTTTTTTCTCCAGAAGATGAATTTTTAATGGTTGTAGTATCTGATACACCAAAGTAAAAGTTTTGTTCCACCTTTACTGCAAGTCACATTTAAATTAAAGGCAGCAGGCTGAGATTCAATAGATGGTATTTCTTCCATGCACTGTTAGGCTTATTCCTCCTGAGTTTCCAGCCACTGGCACATACAGGTGTTCCTTCCTTTCTTATTGTGAATAAAGCTAGTGAGGGCTTTGAAATCGCTGATACATACTTGTGGGACCCACCTCTCCTGTGTGCTTTCTATAATGTTTAATATTCCAATTATCAAACATTCTGAAAAGCTAGCATGGTACACATGAGCACTGGCTTGAAGTGAGTTTTGGCAGAGATGGGCATGCTTTCATTTTACAATTTCCTTGAAGTACTCTGCATACTTATTTAGCTTGTGTATGGGCAGGACAGTATGACAGGACTACAGAAGAAGCAATGTCATTTACTTTTCAGAAGAGGTGAAAGTAAATTTGAAACAAACTTAACCAAACCAAACAAAAAAACTCCATGACGTGGGATTTTGCCCAGGCTTTACTGACCCTTTCCTTTTTCATGGAATAAATGTCATGAGACTTCACTGTGTTACATTGCTGGCAAGTGTTCAGAACCTGTGATCTAGCCCCGTACTGGCTCACTGAGGATTAGAAGGGAAGAGAATTCCCACTATAGTTACCCAGTCCACTTCCTACAAAATTTCTGCTTAGATTTTTATTCAGGTTTTCCTTGTGCCCAAACCTACTTATTTTCTGTGATTCAGTGTTTGAGAATGGTCACAACTTGAACTGATTAAGCACCAAGAATCACTGATATTTTGAAATCACAGTATTTTGAAATTAATTTGTGGGTGGTTGGTTTGAGACTGTGGCCAAACGGTTATGTTTTTTTAATTTACCAAAAGTTTCCAATCTTGTGGTGCTGAAATTAAAAATAAATCGGGAAAGTGGTCTAGGTGGAGAGAAGGAACAATACACATGAGGTCAATAGTCTCTTATTGCCTTCAGGTACTTTACAGGTGGATAACAATTCCAGGTTGGATGAAACACGGTTTCTTATGAACTATGCATTATGATAACTTTGTTAAAAAACAGTAAGAGTGGCTGTTAAGAAAAATAAAATATTTGTAACTAGCAATTTGGAATAAAGTCATTAAGATAAGCTGCATCCTTATTTTGCGGTCCTTGCAGTTCTGCTTTCTCCTCCTTTCCTCAACCTTTCATAGCAAATGGGATACACACACTTTAAATTCTGCATCCCATTCCTGAAGTCTAAAACTTAGAGAAAGAGTTGTTATTTTACACACATGGCATAAAATGTTGATGTAGGACCAGAACAGAGAATGAGGCCTTTCTGCTAGATGCAGAGTGATTCAATAAAATAAAAAAAGTAATAATACTATTTCAGTCATTGTAGTGAGTCACTGTCCTGAAGACTTTATGTTCTGACCCAGTAGTGGATTGAGGCAGACTCTTCCATCTTTTCCTCATGAATGACAAGTCATTTGGAAGAACTGTGCAGCTGGCAGAGAAGAGGTGTGAGCATGTCTATCTCCTTGACAGTCCTGACACTCTTCCAGCTACATTAGGTAAAATTAACTGATTGATTGACTAGGAGCAACTTCTAGTTTGTGCCAGGATAAGGAAGAACACCTTGAGCATGATTTACCTTCGTTTTGTTTTCCATAGACTTTATAGTACATGATTATACTAGGGGTAAAGATACTTGCTAGCAACACAAGTATTTTTGTTTTCTTCACATGTAACTGTTTGCAGAAATTTTTGAAATGCATTTTTGACATGAAGTTGTTAAAATGTAGGATTTACTGATAAAACAATGTGGTAGTTGGACTTCAAAGCAATAACGTAATGACTATCACAGTTTAATTATGCCACATACTTTGAGATAAGTTTGTATTGTACGGGAACTGGTGAAGTTCCCTGTATCTCTGTAATTCCCACATGTTCACAGATTTCTAGTCTCGTTCAAGGAGAGATGGAGATTTTGTGCTTTCCTATCGAATTTCAAAAACTGGCCACTACCCTATATATGTTATCAGATTAGATGAATGATTTGACTGTATCGGATTTTACATGGGTTCTTAGGGTAAGTTTATTATTCTCTTCTCTGACTTCCTACATATCGGGGTGGTGGAGCTTTCATCCTGTGGTTATGCTTGAGATTCAGTAGTCTGAATATTGTCTTTGATCTGGAATGTCAAAACTTGTATTCTTGATAAACTCCTGGCTGTACATTGATATTAAGACCAAAAAGGAAGGATATAACAATTTTTGTGTCCGTATATGGTTCAATCTGAGAGGGATTTTTTGAACTTCAGAATGGGAACACAGGATTTTAAAAACAAGCACAAAGTACTGCTGTAGTGAGCTTTGGGGTGCTTCATGAGAACATTGCAATTGCCACATTACAAAAGATATTGTCTTTCTTCTTCACTGTCCTTCTTTTGGTAGAGGACTGTAAGGGTATCTGAACAGAAGAGTGTAAGAGGAAAATTCATTATAATGTGCAAGCTTCTCTGAGAAGGAAAATACTTTTCCTCATACCAGTTGGCTTATGCTCTAATGGCCACTTTATTCATGTGTGTTCCTTTTAAAACCTCACTGAAGTTCTGAACTCCCTCATTTCTTGTGACAATGAATTCCAATATTGATATAAAAGCTTTTATTTAGTCAGGCTTTTCTGCTTCACCTGTCAAATTTTCTAGCTGTATCATGAAAAATAAAAGCAAAACATGTCAAACTATGAAAAACACACTTTCCCCAAAAAATATACAAATTTCAGTGGCCTTTGTTCTTCATCCCGAAGTTAAAGTAAGGTCTGTATGCTCAGCGCTTCTGAAAATTAATCCGTTGCTTTAGAGGCTTAAGTACAGATGTAGAATGCTGACTTCAAGCAGTCGCTTTACAAATCTTTGCCTTTGGTTACAAATGTCTGTGAATACAGGTAACAGCGGAAGTATACCACATCATGCCAGACTCTAAATAATGAAAAGATGTGTACGATCATAGAGTAAAATCTCTTATGAAAGCATGAAGGAATCATTATAATTAACCCAATATTAAATGACTGAATCACCATAAGGACATATTTTAAATAAATACTTTTTTACAACATAATAAATATTTGTCTCTGGAGCACATAAAGGAAGAGAGAGGACTTAGAACTTTCTTATTGGGACTGGCGGAGGCAAATAGGACATCACAGAAATTAGCAAACAGTGGCAATGATATGCCATTCCCTTGGCTACCTTTTTCAGTTTGGAAGGTAAACTCACCTGCCTTGGGAATCATGCTGATACACCAGCTGGTGAAATGTGTCTGCTGAATCACTGGGAGATGATCTGGGCACTGCTGCCCAGGCTTTAGGGACACTTATCCACAGTCGTGTGAAGTGGCAGAGCAGACCACTTGATGCAGCAATGGCTTTTACACTGGATGAATCCAAGTTACTGACATATTCAACTGTCTCCAGGTTTGCCTATGAAATCAAACACTTCTTCCTCCCCACCTGGGTCACCAGTAAGCACAATGCACCCATCCTCCAGTTGCTGCAGTCCATGTAGGTCCCAAGGGGTGCCTGTCCCTCTGCTACTCTCAGTCGCCCCATTACCTCTTTCTTTGCCCTGTGCTAATACTGCTGCTGTCAGGATCGCAACTTAATCAAAGAACTGCATAAAGAGCTGGAGATAGCAAGGCGATAACTATATCTTATAATGATGGTAATTTTTGCTAGTTTATAATGGCAGAAATTCATAGACCAACCCTCTCTGCAAAGGGCTAGGAGTAATTCAGCTACTGAGGGAAGTCTAATTTGTTAGCAGAGGTGTTCTGATGGCAATTTACATGGTTTTGTTATTGTGAAGCTTGAAGGAAAATAGCTAAAATGTGGTCAAAAGTTAGATGGAAAACCAAGAGAAATCTTAGACTATAAAGTCATCCTGGAGAAGGCCATTTAAATGCATTTTGCTACAAGAGTAAAATGAATAACAAAATAAAGGTACTAAGTTTGACACAATAAATCACAGAACAGAACTAATTCATTAAAGCCCAAAAGAACTTTTAAAAAATGGGGATTCTCTCCAAACACCATTAGCAGATTGGAGCACAAGTTATGACACAACCTGAAAATTATATTTATTAAAAGATAGGAAGATAAATACAAACAATAAAGTGCTCTGAAGAGATGATGTAAAGTAAGATAAATAAACAGGGGCTTCTGCCCTAGTAGTAGGTGACCTAGAGAATACTCTGTATTGCAGAAAATATTGAGGAAATGACTCATTTAAATTTTTTTTTTAATAGAGAGAATTAGTATGGCATCAATTGAAGATAAAATTTTTGGAACAGAGTGCATGTCGTTTTATGTATTTGCAATGTGATCTGCTCCTTAACTGACTCAGGATCGTTTGGAGTTTTTTATCTTGGAGTGATGGCAGTTTGCTGATTTTCAGTTGTCTTTTATTTAAGTACCTATAGTAATAATCAGAATATGGGGGGAAAATAAAAGCACCAGAACCAATTTATGTTCACAGAACCATTTTGAACAGATGGACAAAAACTGAGAAGTTTAGATCTATATTCCAAAATCTGTGATGATTCAGGATATTATTTTATTTCCAGTCAGTCTCTAGATCTAAAGCATGAAAAGAACTGGCAGATATGGGTGAGGAAAAGTCATGCATCCACAAAAACAACTGTGATCAGAGACTTGAACTTGTCAAAAAAAAAAAATAAATCCCCAAACTGTTCAGAATCTGAAACTGAATCTATTTAAAGACAGAATTGTTTAAAGACCTGAACTCTGCTTTGAGCTCGGAGACAGCCTTTGAGTGGAGGTTGGATCAGATGACCTCCAGAGGTCCCTTCCAACCTAGATTATTTTATGATTCTTTGATTCTCTCTGATCTGTTTTACAGTAGGCACAGAGAGGTACATTTTC
The DNA here is from genome assembly GCF_000699245.1 of Pterocles gutturalis. Taxonomy (NCBI): domain Eukaryota; kingdom Metazoa; phylum Chordata; class Aves; order Pterocliformes; family Pteroclidae; genus Pterocles; species Pterocles gutturalis. The sequence continues at coordinate 44,525 of NW_010101039.1, forward strand.
CCCTGGGCTTGTGCTAGATGAATTCAAAGGCATTGCAACTGCCCTGGAAATGCCTCTTTGTACAGCCTGTCACACATAAGGGTCTCTCTTGGGGAGCATGCTGACTGACGTGTATGTTGGCAGTGGGCCTGATCCCCCCCAGCAAGGCAGCACAAGGTGGGGAGGTTCCCAAGATGGTTGTATGAACAGCCAAGAGCTGCAAAGATGCAAATGCTTCCAGGAGTGAATGCTTCCAGGATGGGTGGGTTAGGATTTGGATTCCCATCCTGCAGCAGATGCTTTGCAGGTGAACCACTGAGCTTGTGCTCAGTAGGAATCTTGAATGCTATTTAATCTTCCTTTATTTAGGAATTAAGTATAATGAGTTGTGTGTTTGTATCTGTCAGTGTGTTCACCTACATGGGTATCATATCTGTTTTTGAAGAGCAAGCCAAGATTAAATCATTTTCCTTTTTGAATAGCCTGGGCAAAATTGTTTAAACCAGCCCTTGGTTTTTAATGACACTCTGTGTTCATTAGGACAATATCTAAATCTGCCTGAAACTTGGCTTGTTGTAGTCCTCTCTACATTGCTTGGTGCCTAGCAACCATCATCAGGGCCAGTATTTTCATCCACTTTCCCTTTGAAGTGTTTTCCAGTTTCTTCTAGCTAGGGTATGAAATAAAAAAAGCCTGAGAGACACTTACTTCTGTACGTAATGGCAATAGCTGATTTTATGTAATTCAGGGCAAGCTTACCATAGTAGGAAGCCCTCCAAATCATTCTTTATTATTCCAATATTATGATTTGGAATCCTTGAATTTAATCTCTTGGGAAACCCTTGGCATGCATGTAGGTAGGAAGATGCAATGATTTGTGTGCTCTATGTCACTTAGAAAAAAAATCACTGGTCATTTGCAGGGAGGAAGAGAAATTTAAAAAATAGTCCAAAATGTTAATTTTCCCAAAGTTATTCTTCAAATGTGTTATTAAGAGAAATGGTATTGAATGCTTTCTAAATAAGCAGACAGCTTGCAGATACAAACAGTTTTTCATCTCCATGCTGTTCAGACAATAATCCTATTTTCTCAATATTAATAACCGCAGGGGCTTTAAGGGAAAATCTACTCTTGCAGCAGATGTTAAACCAAAACTGCATAGCCTAGACTTTATGTGCAAACTACTTGCTTTCTTTGCCAGTTGGGAGGTATGTTGTTGAAGTATTGTCCTTTTTTTTTTCACTCTGTTAGTAAGGTGTTCTGTCTGCATTACTTGAACAGTACCATGAGACTTGTATATGTATTTACAAGTGCCATTTGTCTATTGCATAAGGCTGCTTTCCTCAGTAGTGGCTTAACATGATTATTTCTCTTGGCAGTAAAGTAAAAGAAGGAAGTAACAACTATCATTGTTGCTTTCTTTCGAATCAAGTGGCTTGAAAAGAGACCATCTGCATTGCTAGCTGTAGCACTTCTGCTCAGGTAGGGTATGCTGGAGCTTCTAGTTCACCTAGGTTCTGCAGAGGCAATTCAGGCTGCGGTGCAGAACTTGCAGTTCACTTGGACAACAGCAATTCTTGCTTTAATGAAAACACAATCAAAACCAGGCAGGAACCTCTGGACTCCTACTGAAAGTTATTTAATTACTTTTCATGGAAAGCTAGGGAGATGAGATCATTTCTACCCATATGAGACTCTTATGGTGATGAGCTATTTATGAACATGAAATGGTTTGCAGAAAAAAACAAAACAAAACAAAACACCACTCTTGGAGCTAGATCCTCAAACTGTGTAAACTGGTGTAACCCCACAGATTTCAATGGGACTAGGTTATAACTGTTTGAAAACACAACTGTCATGTTAAAAACAAACTTAACTGTGGCGAGGGTGGGGAACAACCTACCTATGAGCTTCTCTTCTCTGGGCCTTTCTTAATTTTACTGCTTTCCTGCAGTCTTCCCACCTACGTAGACTTCTTTTTTCTTTAGTAGTCATACCAAGGAACAAAATCTATTTGTGCAGTTACAATACATTTCAGAAGACTGTCCTTGGAGACTGGTTGATGTAGCACAAACATAAACTAAGGGTGTATTACCTGAGTCATATGAAGTATGCTGTTTGAGTGAGAAAAGATCTTCTGAAAATATTCTTTCAGATGGTGACTGAACATTGCCTAGTGCAGGTCTGGGGTTTCCTATCTGATTACCTCACTTTCCTGAAACATTGTACTCCAAACTGGGGTTCAGTATTTTTTTAAGCAAATTTAATGCTTACAACTGTGAAATTAAATGTTATGGATTAAAGTCTGGCTGTCTTATCCAGTGAGAAATGCACGTACACTATCTCTTACTGAGCTAGTGCTTGTTCTGTCACATATGCACAGACACTGTACTGCCAGTATGTGTTTGTAATTCATTTGGTACTTACTGCTGCTCAGTCATATCTCAGGTAAAATTTTAAAATGTTAAGCTTATGTATATGGCAGTAAAAGGTCACTGGGACATTTGTTGTGTTTGTTTATTTCCTTTGAAGTACCAGTTCCACTTCAGAGGAACCTTCAAATGTTAAAAAGCATTGATATGTATTGCAAATTACATAACATAGGTAATGATATTCCTTGATTTGCTTGCAAAATCTAGTTTTGGAATGGGCTGCTCTCCCAGTTTGGGCTGTAGGGGAGAAATAATTTAACAGTGGAGGGATAGAAGATTTTTGGTAATTTCATAATCTGTGTGTTCCTCAGTGCATGAGGAGCAAGGAGATTAGGAACATGATAATCAGAGTGTGCTTGTTAAAATTATGGGTGACAAGGGTAGATGAATTTGCCCAAGACAACATCATCGTATTTGCCATCATATCTCTCATATGTGCCAGCTTTTTACTTGGGACACCTAGATTCTTGTCCTGTTTATACGGAGATGGAGAAACCAACGTAGCAGGTAAGAATTTTTTGATTAAAGCTTCATTTTTAAGACCTAGAACAAACAGTAATTTTATCCTTTAACTCAGATCTAGCCTGGAGAAACATGAGTTTCCAGTGTATAGGCTGCATAAACATCAAACTGGAATTTTCTGATTAGTGCATGAGTCAAAACAGACACTTTTTATAGCAATGTACTCTACCAGGAAAAGCTTTTCAGGTTCAGGGTGGAATTTATAGTTACGATGAGAAAACACAGTCTGAAACAGCCACTGAGAGCTCAGTGTCCAGGGCACTCACTTGATGAGGGTGATTCAGATTCAAGTCTTCAAACAGCTCAGCAACTTAAGTGGTGGCTCCTCTACCCAGCAAATTCCCCAGCTACCAGGTTACAGATAATTCTTGGCTTTTTACCTGTCAGAGATATTCTTGGTGGACATAATTAAATACAGTGTAGAGGGGGACTGAATCCACGTCCACAGTTAGGACACTTCTAGAGATGTGCGAAATTGATTCTAGCCTGGTCTGCAATGAGTCAATTGTTTGTACGTAATGAGATATCTCCAACAGGAAACCTTGGGAGAGACTAATTCTGTAATCTAGTTGCTACGACATTCTTTTAAAAAAAAATCAAGATTCACATCCTTAAATAAGCAGAGTAAAGACCTGTATTGGGATTTCCCAAACCTAAGATGAATTCTGTAATCAGCTGCAGAGCTACTGGTTATGCAGCAGGTAAGGGCTCTCTGTTTTTTCTTGTCAGCTCCAGAATACCCTCATCTACAAGAAGAATTTGTTTCACTTAATCTCAAACTCTTGCATTAGGAAACTAGGGACCTTTTTCATGCTTATATTCAGTTATTTGGATCTAGATGGAGCATTGCACAGTGCATAAGTGTTAAAGATAATAGGTGGCTCCACTGCATTTTATATATATGTTCTTCTGCTGCTGCTGTTTCATTATGACCCTCTGTGGACAAAGGATGTGCATCTGTGTACCAAACTACTTGTAGCTAACTTCTCTTTGCAATTCCCCACATAAATGGTCAGAAAAAAATGATGAAAGCCAGTAATAACAGCAATACCGTTTGCATTATTAAACTGCCTTCGCTGTTTTGAAGTGCCTCAAGTGTACAGCAACAGGAAAAAATTTAGAAAAAGGCCTGTGTATGTTTCACTGGGATGTTTCAATTAATTTAACCATTATTTAATGAACTACACTAAGCTAAGTGCTTAAAAGCCTTACAAATAGTCACAAAGATTGTAAGCAGGCTTTTTGAACCCAGAGCGGGCTAATGAGAAACATCGATTTAAAGGAACTGAATAACTTTGGCTCAAATTAGTAATGAGACAAGAGAACATTTTACTGCTTCAATATCTTGTGCGAAATGAGTTGGTGGCCCCAGTCCAGTTTCTAGTAAATGTTTCGCTGCTACAGTTATAGTCTCTCTATAAATCATCAGTAGTGCCTGCATCAGAAAAGTCACCACTGATATTTGACCATAATTGGCTAAGCGAACATGGTCATGCAGGATTGTCCTCAATGCCTTTCAAAGGAGTTTCTCTTTGCTAAAGCTAAAAAAGCATTGGCAAGGAATTTGGGGGGTTTTGGTGAGTGTTGCTGCAGATGTTCTTTGGGTAAAACCCCTTGATTTCCAGTTCTGTAAAAGTTTCATTTTTGTCCCAACTAAAATTCAATGAAAATGAAGTGGAGGAATGTAAAGAAAGGCATTGAACTACGCAGTTCTGACTGTCTCTTTTTAATGGCTGATGTTTCAATTATTCTTATGCTTCTGCCTTTTCAGTAGTATGGACAATAGTATCAATGGTAATTCTATTTCTGGGTGTTCACAGAAAATGTATTCTGCAATTCTTTACTTTGTTCTAACACTCGCTGGTGTTTACCTTTAGTACAATAAAAGTGTTGTATACTCTAAGAGTTCTGAGTTGACTGCTATTTTAAGTTTTCTTTATGAGACATACTGTCTTGCCTGCTGTCCTATTGCTTGCCCTAGGGAATCTCCACAATATGTTCCCCTCAATGGGAGCTAGTAAGATATGCTTGGTCAAGCTGCCAGTTTGTCATCGAAAAAACTTCTTCAGGCTCTTAAAAATCTGACGTCTGTGTAACAGTGCAGGTATAGGATCTGCAGGACTGTGTTATTAGAACACATAGGAACAAATAGGTGAATCAGTCCAGATAAAATTAGAATGGACTCTGTTGTTTACCAAGTCCTTGAAGTAAACCTAGATCAGATTACTATTGAAGTAACTGTCAAATCTCGCACAGATTTTTAATTGGGATCACTCATTCAGGACTCTGATCTTTCCCTTTTGTTAATCTCCTAAAGTTAATCCACTTTTATTCATTTTCATGCACTCTGCACTTCCTTGTTGTAGTGATGGCCCTTTGTGCAAAATCTGCATCAGAGAAAGGTAGCTATTCCAGCCAGACCAGACTTGTGAGGGATCAGAAACTTCCCCATGGAAAAATAAAACCAAACCAACCCAATATAACAAAGCAAGAAACATAAATTCCCACATCTGCTCTTGAAAGACTTCCTTCTATGTTAAAAGACCAAAGAGTTTTGGTAAATGTTTGGGTAATCAGCCATTTGGTGTGCTTACTCTATGTTAAAAGACCAAAGAGTTTCGGTAAAGGTTTGGGTAATCAGCCATTTGGTGTGCTTAACAGAACCTTCAAGCCTCCAGTTGTCTGACTGTCAGAGTTAAAAAGGCTTTCCTTGCTTGAGTGTACTATGCATATCTAGCAGATAATTCTCTTAGAGGTCACATGAAGTCAGAGAAGCATATTCCTCAGTGACAATAGAGTAAAGCCAGAGCTGACACTTCACCAGTACACACTTTTTGTGTGCATGCATGCACATGCACCTGAATCAGAAAGCCTATCTGTGCATTCTTCTAGAATACCGTAATAACTTCAGAAAGAGTAGGTTCCACAGAGAAACATAATATTGATTCTTGAAATGAGAATTTAGTTTGGTTTTCTTGAAACACTAATTAATAAGCATCAGTGATCCGCATGCTGTGGCTAGGAAACTGTGGCAGCAATGCCCATGCTGGTTGCATTTGTATAAACTTTTTGCTTCTGGCAGATTAAAAGAATAAAATCATTGGATATATCAGATGACTAATTCATTAGGAAGGAGCTGGATAAAATCATGGTACTTTTTGTTTTGCCTCGTGCTACTTTATTTCCATATTCTGTTCAAGATAATTAAGGAGTAAGACTTCAGAGTGGCATGACAGACAATGCTAGGAATGGTTCTTTGATTAGGTTATTTCAGTATTTACTCTACAAACATATTTAGTCTAATTGGGCAGTCAGGTAAAAATCAGAACAAGCAGAAAAAAAAGAATGGCCCAAAGTCATTCCCTCTACAGCAAATACTTAAAGGTTGGATTTTGGAAGGCTGTTTTCTCACTCAGCTCTACTGATCATGAAATCCTGACTGGAGTAAATCACAGCAATCTAACTCAGCCACGTCTACTGAGTTATACTATAGCTTATAATCTGGTTATGAGTTAAAAATCATGGGAGGCTCCTGAAATGTAGAAGGATGAAGCCTAGGAGGTGCACAGAACTGGACATGAGCTGCACACCAACTGTGCAGAGTCATCAGTGGAGCAGAAGTAATCATGTGGTGGTTCTCACACTAGAGGTCGGTTTGCAGTTGTGTGCCCATTGACTGTTTAAAAAAAATATTTACTTTAGAATAAAGCTTGTTTACTTTCCCTGGAGTGACAGTTAATGTTATCTGCATTATTATGATGATGATAGTGTGTACCTTGATGTCTGTTCTCTCTTTCCACCCCCATCTAACATATTGGCAGATAATTCTCTTTAGAAATTAAAGCTGCTTCCTAATGGTGCTAGTATTTGGAAATTAATGGAGTTTCTAGAGCATTGATGATAAGATATATTATCTGTAGGAAGGTAACTGGCACATCATGTTCATTGCTCATTTTCAAAATCAAGAATAAACTGTCTTATAACATATAACAAGACCTTCAACACTAAAAAGAAAAAAATCCTAGCAAAGCTGGAGACCATTGACATAAGTCCTATGAATGTATATAATTCCTACCTCTTGATACAAATGTCACTTTTCTCACGTACTTGCTTGTGACTTCTTCAGCTAGTTTCAAACTCATGATGTTCTGACTTCTGCACCTACATATTTCCCATTTGAACCACAACATGAAGACATCTGTTCTGCTTCCAATTCTGGTGCAGATGCAATTGGATGAAGGGAACAGAAGTACAGAAACTTCCTCTTCAGGAAAAATTCCATCAGGGTTCTTCCTCCTTCAGGACTCTAAAGTGTGTGAGATGATGGATGCTCACAGAAAAGTTTAGAGTGGTTGGAAATATGTGCGAGCCTGGATGATTGGCCAGGGTGTTGTGGTCGTGCAATGTAAGATGTCCTTTGAAAACAAACCTTGTGAAAGAACAGCAGGTGGAACTCAGTGAAGAATCATCGTAGTAGGATCATAACTGCAGCCTGTACTCATGAGAGCTGTAAGATGCTTCTATCCTTAACCTTGAAAGCTTGACCTTGAAAATAAACTCACAGAAAAAGTTGGGCTAGTAGGGTCTCAAGTCTTTTGGTCTAAGCCTCCACTCAAAGCAGAGCCAACTTTGAAGTTAGATTGAACTTCATGGCTAGATCAGATTGCTCAGTGCCATGTACAGGTGAGTTTTGATCATCTTCAGGAATGGAGATTCCACAGCCTGTCAGTTTGACCACAATTGTGATTAAGTTTTTTTCCTAATATCTTATTGGAAATGCTGTAGTAAGGTTTTCTATATATGTAAAGTCTGGTCTGAATTACATCCTGCTATGACAGAAAGGATATATATGTAGTTTGAAACTGTTTGCAATTTATTCTAATCATACAGAACATTCCAATAGTGATTTCTTTTTATTCTGTTCATTTTTTTTCTGGCAAACTGTAGATGTGAAAGTAGAGAAAATACTTCCGTTCTAAATAGTTTTTAAGCACATAACATTAGGAGAGAAAACAAATGAGGTGTCTAAAGTCTTAGGAACGAGGTAGCTTTTTTTTTTTTTTTTTTCACTCTGTCTTCAACATCTTTATATTTCTTTGGGGCACCAAAATGGAAGGTATTATTTCTTAAAGAGAAGTTTGTTTCCTCTTCATTAGCATGAGTTTTTAATGAATGTATAAGGTCACGTAATCCCAAAATCACACTAGAAAGATGAACAAAATCCAAAACACTTAGATTTAATATTTCTGTGTTAATATATACCTTTGAAAATCGTGCTGTTCTCAGCAGCAGCAAAACCTATATAGAGAGGAAATAATTACCTAAATATCTTTTCAATATGTCTGGAATTAAATGTCTGTATGTCGAAATCCTTTATGTATGCAGTGAAGAACTAGAAATCAAATTTGCAATTTTTATTTCAGATTATTCCTATTTAGTTGTTTTTATACCAAAAGTTTTAAAGGAACATGTAATTTTCAGTTGCAATTCCTGATAGGTAAGACATGTTAGAAATATTTCTTTGTGTGTGTATTGGACGGCTTTTAACAGTGTTTCATGGTGTTTCCTATTTTCTGTGGGGCACATATATTTACACATATATATATGTGTGTGTATGTATATACCCATACATATATTACACTGTTTCTTCTGTGCTTTTGCTTTCTTGAGTAAGACTTCTAACCATAAAACTTTCCTTCCTATATAGGCATCTTTTACACCAGGTCCTTGATCTGACCTTGGTTTACCTGTACCGCTGCTTAATCTGACTTAATTTTGCTAAGGTGTGCCTGCTCACTCCCTGTTTTATTTCAGTTTATGGCCACCACTGTTCTCAGATGGTGTCCATGTCCAGAACATGCTGGACTCCTCCTTTCTGTAAACCTTCAGAGTAACAACAGTTTTCCTTTTTTTTTTTTTTTTTTTTTTTTTTTTTTTCTCAAAATGGAACTGATGTGAGTTGCTTGTTGTTTGAATGATCCTGGAAGGGAGAATGTTATCTTGCTTTAGGAATGACGATGGAACAATTGTCTTTGCTTGAGGAATTAAGATGGAACAAATAGTGTGAAATAGAGTATCTGAGATGATGGCATTCTAGTCATGTAAGGAAAGCTATTTCATAGTTAGAAACTGTCTCATAATCTTCAGCATAAATACATTCACAGCTTGAGTATTCCCATATCTTCCATCATCTCTGTCAGCTCCTTAAATCTCATTCAAGGCTGTTTTAGATGTGTCCTGGAAACACAGAGGACATGTATGTCTCATCTAGATCTGATGAAATAGTAAGCATAATTGGAATGTTTTGACATGTTTGTGGTTCCCAGTACATCATTGACCAAAGATTTTAGCTGGAGTCTGTGGCCAGTAGATTTGGATGTGTGTAAGAGAACCAACAAGTCTTTTACTGTTTTTGTCTTTTGTGAATTCTTTTTTGGAGTAGGCAATGAAGAAAACATGCAGAGATCTCAAAAATCTGATCTGGGAATCTAAATTTGATCTTCCTTTGGGGTCTGACATTTAGTTAGGGAGCAGACCTGTTTCCATGGTACATCACCCACAAAAGAGGAAAGCACTTCCAAGATGGATGTATCAATTAATTATTTCTTCCTGTCACTCGAACATAATTGATTGGTTTGTACAGCTCTACTGGCCTTAAAGGTCTGTTTCACCCTGGAAATTGCTCATTATATCCACAGCTCTTTTTATGTAAAGTGTGTTTCAAATCAAGTGTTTGCTGGAAATACCTCTTGTCTTTACATGGAATATGTAGGTCTGTTATGATTTTATACTTAAACATACTTTGGTTAGAGACTAAGCAGGGATACTGTTTCCTTAGCACTTGATAGGGCATAACATACAGTGACTTGTATATAAGGATTTGCATTAACTTCATGTGAGGCAGGAGTTAGGCTGCAGGACTGTGCCCAGGAGATATGTGGCAGGTTTAGCAAGCTCATGTCATGCAGATGGAGACTAAAGGCATGCTGTTGCTACACTGAGGGGTAAAGGAACATGCTTTTGTTTTCAGGATGATTATGATAAGCAAATGTTTCTTGCTAGATGTACATACAGATATGGCTATTGATATAGGCACACAGAGCTAGTCAGAACCCAAGATTTGTACAAAAAGTTTTGATTAAACTCCGAAATTAATTACTTCAGTTTGTTCTCCAAATTAGCATGCAACCAGAGGAGGGTTTTTTGTTTGTTACTTTTTTTTTTTTTTGTTTCCTATGATGGAAATTGCCTCAAAAGTAATGTTTTGTTAAATATTTTATTTAGCATTACTGACTTCTAATAAAAAATAATGTGATGAGAAAAGTTGCTGTTCACTAAAGTTATGAGGCATTATCACTACCAAAGGAGATCTGATATATGAGAACTTGATGATTAGACTAAAGTAGTAAAAATTAGACATAGTCTTGTAGCACAAAATGCAAGGTCGTGCCTTGAGGACTAACAAGAAGAAATTTCTGTTATCATCTGGAAGAGCATTTTTTTTGGAAAAAGCTAAGACAATTACAATTTGACCAGAGGATGAGCATGAATTTCCAGTGTAACTGAGCTGAGAAGAAGGTTAATGTGTTACTTGTGTCAACAGTAGTCCAATAGATTGAAAGAGGTATTAACCCTATTGTACATGGTACTCCACAGATTATGATCTTTAATGTTTGATGCAAATGAAACAGAAGGTGGGGAAAGGCATAATAGGAGGAGTAAGAGAATGGAAACCATTATCTGTCAAGTTAATGACAGTAGCTTCACTAGTCCTGCTAACAAAACAAAGCTGGAGAGGAGGTACAGTTACTGTCTACAAGTTCTCAGGAAGTAAGGAAGAAAGAAAGGAGAAAAGTACTTTGTTTAAAGGGTAATTTAATGGTTTATAACACTTCTGGGGAAATAGTTTATCACACTGCTAAGCCTCATTTTACATCTATGCATGATTTTATATAGAAAAAATAGAATTTTTTTTTTTCATTCCTCACTAGCACCCAACCAGCCACCACTTATTTTGAAGCAGAGAAAGTAATAACTCAAAACAGGCATGAATAGCAATGTCTTCTATGTAGAACTGTGGGATCAAGCTGCAGAATGGTGCCTATATTAGCAACAGCACAGCACTCTCTAAGAGTTCGTCAGATCAGTCATTCAGTTATTGATTTGTCAATACCGGCTTCTGTAAGAGAAAGCTATGTGCTGAATCATGGATGAGGCTTTCTGCAAAGATCCTGTAGACATTCTGCTGTGTGCCTCCCCTCATCTCTCTTAAATAGTCAGTATAACCCCAGAAAAACTCAGGAATGGAATTTTCCCCAGAAGCGTGTTTCAAATTACACTATTGTGCAAGGTCCTTGCTGCAAGCCCCAGTACTAGCAGAATCGTGGAGGCTGGGCTGAACAGAGGGTGAGCATCTTGGGGAAGTGAAAGGAGCTCAGGTCTACTAGTGTTGAGGAGCGTTCTACTGTTATGCATAAGGGGTGACAAAATTACATCACTTTCACAGTTTATCCTGGTTAAATTGTTGTCCATGTTTCTCTTTAGAACAGCAGAAAGACTAATAATATAATAACATACGCTTGGAAAGTCCCGTTCAAATATTGTGGACAACAGAACTGCTTTGGTTTTATACGCCAACAGGGTCCAAAATCCATTGCATCTGCACCTGTGACTTGAAGTAGGGTTTGCTGGTTTCTCAGGGGTTGGAGCAGATTGAATATTGCTCACAACTGAAGTGAGCTCATCTAATAGATTCTGTAGATCTACAGGTTTTCACAAAACTGGGTTGAATATGTTCTCTGGTATCTCCTTCCTTTCGAGCAATGATAGCATCCCTGAGGTGCTAATATCTCAAGGTCACTTTGAAATTTTATTAGGCTTTTCTGGTCCTCTCATTTTTTGAACAAACATGGCCAGTGTTAAAGGAGCACCAAAGGAAATCTAAACTTAGCAAAGTGCCGATAAATGCTTGCTTTTTGGGCGCTCTTTTCTTGCAAGTGTCTGCAAATCCCTTGAAAATGGATTGCATAACAACCGTGAACAGGGCTGGTCAGGACATTTTTTTCAGCTAAATGTTTCCATCTAACAATGTGTGTTCACTGAAAAGAAAGCTTTTGTAGGAACCTAGCACTTTTGACAAAAGTAAACCAGAAGAGGTTCTGAAATCTTGGATGGGATTCCTGGCTGAAAGCACTTTTAGCATAGCCAGTGTTCTGGTGGATGAAGCACTGATTTGGGACACAGGAAACATGAGTTCAAGTTCTCTGCTGTTTCCTACCAAGAATCTGGGACAGGGCTTAAGCTGGAATGGTTCAACTGCTGGAAAAGAGCAGCTCTTCGTCGCAGTGAGCAGGTGAAACTTGGTTATTCTCATCACACAAGAGACTCTTAAACACCAAGGACTGTATTTTTCTGTCCCTGTTATTACTTATTCATACAAAATAGGACTGTTACAACAGAACACACTAGAAAGGAACAGCTGGGTTAAGTACTCAGCTGAGTTCAGACTATCTAGGATTAAAACCTTTATTGTCCTGCCTGTGGTGGGGGTTTTAGTTCGTGCTTTCTACATGCCCAGTACCTAGGTGGATCTTGCAGTACAGCACTCTGATTCTTTTTAAATGAAAAAAATTGAAACATTTTGCATTTTTTAAGGCAAATTGTTTTCCAAATCTTAAAAATCATATGTGGCAGGAAAGACATTTTATAACATTTCTGTCATTCTTTACAGATGAAGTGTTGCTTCTTGAAGAAAGAATATTTCTCTCAAGTCAGAAACTGTTCTGTATATAGTCAGTGGGGACCATTAGTGGCCTATGGGTTATAGTTTGCAAGTTACTGGTTTCGGTACTGGTCATTAGATTTCATATCGGTGCTACAACTGGAGCATTAACAAGGATTGAGGGCAGAACTAGCCAGAAGACAGTTATGTACCTGAAAAACAGAAATGAAAATGTAATACCAAGACAAGTGCTGTTAAAATAACATATTTTTCAGAAACCAAATAGCTATTTAAAATGAGGTATTTACCACACAAAATAAATCTCTGATATAATGAGATTAGGAGAGGATTTTCATCTATTGCAGTTCATCTCTTTTGCATTTGATGTATGTACAACAGAAATTTAAGAATGAGGTTGTGAACTGATCTGCAAGGAAGAGTATGAAATATTGCAACTTTCTTGTGTGGATTCATTCAGGACTCTGGGGTGCGATATATTCAAAAGGGACAGTGCTGCTGGGGGGGGTTGACCCTTGCTCACCAAAGGCACTCCATCACTTCCCCTCCTCAGCTGGACAGCAAAGAGAAACTACAGTGAAAGGCTTGTGGGTTAAGATCACTCAGCAATTACTGTCATGGGCAAAACAGACTTGACTTGGGGAAAAACTAATTTAGTTTGTTACCAATCAAATCAGAGTAGGATAATGAGAAATAAAAACAAATCTTAAAAACACCTTCACCCCACCCCTCCCTTCTTCCTGGGCTTATTTTTGCTCACAAATTTCTCTACCTCGTTTACCCCAGCAGCACAGTGGGATGGGGAATGGGAACTGTGATCAGTCCATCACACGTGGTTTCTACTGCTGCTTCCTCCTCCAGGGGAGGGCTCCTCACACCCTTTCCCTGCTCCAGTGTGGGGTCCCTCCCACAGGAGACAGTCCTCAATGAACTTTCTCTGACATGAGCCCTTCCCAGGGGCTACAGTTCTTCATGAACTGCACCAGCGTGGGTTCCTTCTGAAGGGTGCAGTCCGTCAGGCACAGACTGCTTCCATGTGGGTCCCCCACAGGGTCACAGCTCCTTCCAGCAAACCTGCTCCAGCCTGGACTCCTCTCTCATGGGGCCGCAGGTCCTGCCAGGAGCCTGCTCCAGTGTGGGCTCTCCACAGGGTCACAGGCTCCTTCAGGCACATCCGTCTGCTCCGGCATCAGGCCCTCCCCAGGCTGCAGGTGTATCTCTGCTCCCCTGTTACCCTCCCTGGGCTGCAGGGCCACAGCTGCCTCACCAGGGTCTGCACCAGGGGCTGCAGGGGAATCTCTGCTCCGGCACCTGGCGCATCTTCTCCCCTCCTTCTGCACTGACCTTGGTGTCTGCAGAGTTGTTTCTCTCACATCTCACTCCTCTCTCTGGTGCTGTGTCCATAGTAGTCTTTCCCCCCCTTCTTAACTATTTAATTGCAGAGGCGCTACCACTGTCTCTGATGAGCTCGGCCTTGGCCAGCAGCGGGTTGACCTTGGAGCTGGCTGGCATTGGCTCTGTCGGACATGGGGAAAGCTTCTGGCATCTTCCCACAGAAGCCACCCCTGTAGCCCCCCGCTACCACAGCCTTGCCACACAAACCCAATACAGCTGCATGTTCAATCTGTTGAAATAGACGTCAGCTATCTGGAAGAGGGAGCACTGTATTTATTTTTAATGCATTGCAGAAAGTTTTGGTAGAAAAGTAACAACATTCTTGATTGTATATTTATTAATTTTACACTGAATTATTAATCAAAGTGTTTAAAGGCAACAATTTGTAGAAACAAAATGCTTAATCACATTTAGGATGGAAAAAGCTTATCAAAGAAGTTCCAGAAGCATTTAAGTAATTTTAAGAGCTTTCTCCTCACCACCCCTTTACGAACTGCCTTAATAACTGATTTAAATATCTTTTAGGTAAGTTTGTCCTGATTTTTCCTATACATTTTTAGTTACCTTTGTTCTATAAAGAAGATGAAATTCACGTCCTCTTAGAAGGACCAGTGCAGGGCCACACCTTGTGTTTTCCAGTGCTGAAAGAAAGCAAACATAAGATTTTTGGTATAGGAGGGAAGGAGGAGAAAAAGGGGAGAGAGACTGAATAGGGAAGTAGAAACTGTAATCCCACTTGTGTGAGTGAGATATTGTATGACCTTGTGCAATACACCTTTCAATTTCTTGTAACTCTGTATGAAGCTCTAGCTGTTTTACTCAAGAAAAAAAGTATAACATACCAAGAAAAGTTATACCGAATTTGAGATAAGTTTTGTGGTGAAAGAAAGAATAACACCATGAATGACAGCTCTTTGAACTGTGTTTTTTGCATAGGTTCTTCAAGAAAGAAGCATAAGTGATCACATTTTCTGTCAGTCTTTTGTTAATAAGTTTTGAGCTTGTTGGCAAATTTTGATCAAAATTAGCATGTAGACAGAGATCTCAAAGGTGTTAAGTTCCTCAAACAATTACCAAAAAGGGTGGCTGATTAAAGGAGAGAAATCCTCTTAATGGCCCCACTGAGAGAATGGCAGAGAAAACTCAGCCGTTATCCATCGAGTTCAGCAACATCCAGTTGGGCAGTCAGCACATAAATAAGGACATCAGCAAAGAGCATGGGTGGTGCGGCTCCAGACAAACTCATGCTATGCCTTGCCCAAAGAAGAAAGGTCAATGAGGTTTGGAGCAAATGAGGAGTATTGCTCCTAGGAGATGGGGTAAAGGAACATTGAGGACAGTATGGAGAAAAAAATATGGGGAGGAACAGAAGGTTTTTTGTGGGTAGCTGGCATTGCAGGTATCTGAGGAAACATGGAAGATCTAATGGAAGTACAGTAGGAAACATGGGGTCATTTGAGCTTCTGGTCATGGAAGTGGAGGAGGCAGAAGACTTTTGGTATAAATCTGTTGGAACTGTGATTTTATTAGTTCTCCTGCCTCAGGAGCCATTTGTTCACTTTTATTTTTTGGAGTGGGAGGTGGGCTGTTGCACACTCTTCCTCCTTTTGTGTAGAGCTGAATATGGTAGAGGTTTAGTGCTTGCATCTCTGCATAAGGGCCCTCATCCCAAAGATAGATTTGCATTGTACAAGTTTTATTTTGAATATTGTGCATATTTGTGGACTCCATAATTGAGAAAGAAGATAACTTTCAGGTTTAATTTGACTCTGTTTTGCTTGTCACATTCAAATTTTCTTTGAAGATTGTAAATTAGAGATTTGTGCTATGTCAGAGACCTTTCAAAAGAATCAGAAACATCCATATTCAAGAACCTCATGTTCTTTGGATGCTGATCAACATCTTTGTTTTTTCCTTTGTGCCTCTTATTAGTTGAAGTAAAAAAGGATGTGTCATGCTACCTTTATTTTCCTTTTTTTTTTTTTTAATCTTTGAGTCTGTGCTTGGAAGTCAGTGTTTAATTTATCATTTCATGTTGGTTTATTCCTCACTTAAAGTCATAAATAAAGCTGATTAAATCTTTCTTTTTCTCCCCAAGAAGTAAGATGTTTCAGTTTTGATGACAATTATATAAAATCTTGGATAGAATTTCAGAAAAACAGGTACAGATTAGTGTAAATTAGTGCATACACAAGGTGTAGGAGATATGTGATCAAGTCCTTCATCTGCTGATCAAAACCCAAAAGAAACCAAAACTTCAAACACTTTCAATACGTAAATTTGTTGTTTTTCTGCCAGCCTTACCAGTATTCCATATGGGTAACACAGTTTGTTGTTTGAAGGTGATGAGCCTGTTTCAATGAGGTAGTCTAGAATAATTAAAAAATAATTAACAGTAGAAAAGATATATCTTAGTGATGTTGTGATCTTAGCCTTTCAAAATGGTGTATCTGGTTTCCAAAATGCTTTCATCCCTATGTAGTAGCACCCTGAGTCATTCTGAGAAAAAATACAGTGGACCACTGTGGCTGTTGTGAAATTAGGTTGAAGCAGTAGGGTAGAGAGACAGGAATGAGGCTGGTGGGTCTTAGCCCATTTTTGAGAGCTTTCTGGGAGGTGGGAGGTGGTGATCACTTCTGAAGGACAACGTTCTGCTCAGCTCTCCTGCGTATCTCTGAGGGAAAGCCACTCTTCCAAGGGGCATATAAAATGATTGACTTGAATCTAAAGATACCTGCTGGAACTTTGCATGTTCATTATGCCCATTTTCTGCTTTCATAACTGACTCAGACCTCAAAACTTGAAAGACTCCTTAAATTGTAGTTCTTCTTAGAAATGTGACTTTGTTTAAAAAGAAAAAAAGATATGATAGGTTGTCATGCTTCTCTCTATATAACTTCAGATCAAATATATTTAGATTACAGATATTTTTGCTGTCAACCTTGCAGACTTAGCAAAGAAAGACAAGCCTGATTCTTTCCTACTTGCGCATCATCACCAGTAATATTCTGCAGCATAGATTTGACTTTCAATGAAACTTATACAAGACCATTATTTCAGTGTAGTTTTACAGGTGCCATAAACTCCCAGATCTGGCACATCATTGGAAACTTATAAGTTGATATATAAGCCAAAAATAAACCTGTCTGACTTTGATAGACACAATTCTTCTGCACTGATAGAAAGAAGAAAAGAAATTTAAAGCAGCACCTAAGGCAATTAGTTATAACCATGTTGTATAGCTAGCATTCATGTTGATAGAATTATTTTTATGGGTTGCTGTGTAAAGGAGAAACCATAAAGAGATTTGTGAATCTTTCAAGTATATTTGTGTCAATTACAAGTTTTTAGTGGAAATTAGCTGCAATTCAATTATTCTGGGGAGGATTTTACTCTACATTTTAGGTTTAATTAGAGTTTAACCGGCAAAAGATTTGTTCACATTGAAATATATATCCATTCACATAAAAAACATTTTAGATGTGTACTTTTGGGTCAGCAACTCTGCAATTCTTATCCAGTCAAGGGACAAGAGTAGAGTATCCTATAACTTACTGAATTAGTTACAACCGAGAAAAAACACGGAAGAGTCTAGTGAAGGAAAAGGATAAATACGTCCTCTTGGGACAGTATTCCAGAATACCTAATTTATTTTAACCTGATACTTTGCTGCTATTTTCCATAGAACTTCTGTACACAGATAAATGGTGACATTTTAAAGAGATATGACATTCTAATGACTAAGTGCTCCTTCCTCCCTAACTAAGGGTGTAAGAGGTGGTCATGTTATTTAATTATTTAAGACAGAGAAGGAATGCAGGAGGCAATTCCAACACACTTAGGACAAAAAATACTTAGTCAGATGACATAACAATTTTACAGTGTGTTTAAGTTGAACTTTTCTCAAATGGAACAGTGGTCCTGTAGAATCTGAGAGATGGCATCAGTGCATCCTCATTCTAGTGCTGCACGAGAATGAAACCTGTGTTCTGTTTTGGCTACAGGTCTTATCAGCAGTTCTTCCTCTGGTGTGCAGTCTTTAAATTATGGATTAATAGAGAGATATTTGTTGTGTTCTGCATGCTACCCAGTGTGGGACTCCAACTAGATGTTTTCCCCTGCTCCCCTCATTTGTTATGTGAACACAGAGTTTTTATTTCTATTTTACAGTGAAATAGGTTAATGCAATGGCAGCTTTTTTCATACATTTCCTGGGGAAGCTGTTGTTTTAACTGTTAAATATAATGTAGATTTAAAAAAAAGAAAAAAAAGAACAAGTATAAAACATTTCTTGAGGCTAGAAAAAGGATACATACAGATTTGTTTGAATTTAAATGATATTTTAATGCCAGTATACTGGAGGTAAATTAATGATCACTTTTTCTCAAGTGTGTTTAATTTAGCTAATACTCCTGGGCCACAACTGTGTTCCCCAGAAGATTCATGTGAATGTGTGATAGTTATTTGTGTCTAAAATACCAGTCTTTCTCTTCCATGGGAAATTTCAAAATTTGAGTAGAAAATAATTTCAAGTTGGCATTTACATCCAACATTTTTTGAATAAAGATTCAAAATATAGCAATCATTTTAATGGTATCAAAACATTTTGATTAATTTCATTTCCACTTTTGTATTTCCACTTTTATATTTTTACTATCTCACTAAGTATAACGCATATTATTTTTATGTGTTTAATTATAATTAATAGTTTAATATGAGAAAGAGTAGATTAATCACTGTATTCAACATCTGGAGTGGAAAGGTTTGACAGTTTTCTGTCAAAAATTTAATTATATCAACATGTCTGCAAAACATTGCAATTTTGATAAAATTATTTTTATGCAAAAAAGAACTTTTCCGCCATTGTTTTGTTTTTCTTTTTTTGTTTTTGTTTGTTTGTTTGTTTGTTTGTTTGTTTGTTTGTTTTTTAAGCTTTAAAAAATACCAAAATATTTACTACAGGTAGCAGAAGTGCGGCAGAAATAAAATAAGAAAGCCAGAATGAGACTGCTTGATCACGGTTGTTCCCTTATTTGCCCTTAGTCCTGTACATGGTAAAACTAGAAGATCCCATCTCTCCCTTCTGCCTGCCCCCTCTTTGCCAACCTTCCCAACCACCTCTGTGATACCAGGTGAGGAAACTGTGCCCCAGCTTAACCAGTAGCCATTGCTGGACTTTGCTCTGTGTACCTAAGGCAGTACTCAGGCCCCCTCTTTGGGTGTTGCTGAGGGATTTGCCATGGAAGACTCGTTGGGGAAGCAGTTCCCCTGAACTAGTTAAGCTGTGTGGAAATAAATGGAGCCTGGTGTGTGGCACAGAGAACAAAATGTCTTTATAAAGTCATGCCACTTTGTAATGCTCTTCAGAGGAGCTGCTAACTGGCACTTCCATATATGCAAGAACTTGGCTCAGGCTAAGGAATCCCTAATTATGTTTTAGAAACAAAACTAAGAAACTCAGAGAGTTCAAAATAAGTCACTTGAACTTCAGAAAACATTGTATCTCTGGAAACCATCCCTGGATGGGTATTTGTGTTTCCCAAGGGATGCAACAAGAGGGAAAGATCAAGTCAGATTTTTTTAGTGTTCAAGTTTGTGGCTTCCTTAAAGGTTATCACCATATTTGTAATTTCTTTGTGTTTTTATGGGAGCTGAAACCCATCTAAACAAAAATAAAATTCTAGGCTGAAATCTGCAGAGTTAAGATACAGTCTTATTAGTGTTCTGTGTGTCTGGCTATGTTTGTATAAATTAATCTTATCTGATACTCAGGAAGTCAGAATGTATGAAATTCAGTGATGGATGCCAGAATAAAGGGAAGAGGATAAAAATGAGTCTTTGAACGAGAAGAGACATTTTAATTTTAAGTCCTTTCTGAAAAGAAACAGTCACTAGTAAGAAATCCAGCTCTCATTGTTTTAGCTTTTTTTGCATTGTTCTTGTTCATTTTTGGAAGTAATTTTCCACTCAAATTTGGCCTTTTTTTTACATAGTGCCTTTGTAGCACAATATTTTAGAATATTCTTAGTAAATCCATTGCTTCTTTATGTCACTGTTTCAAAGGTCCTTATGCACAAGGATGTTATTCCAGTTTCTCAAATCCACCATGCCATTATTAAGTGTTTATTGTGACATTTTCCACTTGCCATTGCTTCCTAATATACATTGAAGAAGATATGTTCTTCTTCGTATAAATGAAAGAATCATTTTCATTAGGGTGCAACAGATGTGCTGTGTCTTTCTGAACACTGGGTCATGTACAACATAGAATTTAGGTGCTTGTCTGGGATGGGTGCTTGAGGTAGAAGAGGACTAAATATTTTGATCAGATTTTACCGCTGCTGAAACATAATGATTTTGCAACATCAAGATATTTTAGAAATTATTTTTTTGTTGCCAAGTTATTCATTTGAAGCAACAGTGTTCAAAAACCACCAAATGTTTCATTTTAGCTTCTTAAGTGCTGAAAGTTTACATTGTTTTAATGTGAAATTACTTTCCATTTCATAATTCCTTTTTGGTTTATGTCATTGCATCTTGTTTTCAGTTTACAAAAAAGAAGAAAAAAATGTTTCCTAGTAGAAAGAATTAATGTTTCTTCAGATTTTCCTTATTTGAAATTAAAAAAAAAAAAAATACAATTCCTTTTTTAGTTAACCCAAAGCAATTGTTTATTTTGTACATAAAAATGGGCTCAGACTTGATATTTCATTCTTTGTCTAGCTTTTCCAGTGAAAGGAGTCAGCTGGACAAGCAGTTTGGCCCAACCTTTCTGTATTTCTGCCATGGGCTTATCCCTTGAAATCTCCAAGAAATGGTTCTGGGGAATCCAGTAGCACAAACCCATGCAGATCTTGGAGTCAATAACTGTAAACCACTACTGGTTAGAATCAGACTTGATTTTGATATTTTAGTTTACAGGGACTCTTACAGCTTTATCTCCTCTAAAACCATTGCTCCTGGGAAGAAAGGTGCTACAGATCTGTCTTTCAATGTGACCTTGGGGTGAGTTGTGGTCGGGTTTTGTTTTTGGTTTTGGTTTTTTTTGCCATGTATCCATCTCTTGACCAGGAAGAAGCAGTGAAGGCCACCTTTTATTTTCTTAGTTGCAATGTTTATTAACTTATGTTGAATAATTTTTTGCTCCAACAGCCTTTCCTTCCTTGGTGATAAGCCTTTGCAACATTTGCTTTCATAAACCCTGTTGCGGTTAGACGTGGCGTATCTTGTATTCCCATGTCTTCAATCTGAGAATGCCAAAACCCTTGATGTGTTTGGTTTCACAGTATTCTAAGATGCATTTTCTCATATTTTATAGGGTCCATCAGCATAGGGAATGTTTAGGGATGGAAATAAAATCCATTTTTTTCTCATCCCTTAACTACAGGACATCTCCTACACGGACAATGTACACCAGCAGAGCTGCCATGCTTTCCAACCCTGCTGATGTAGAGATTTAGAAGATTTTTAGTCTTTTATCTGTCAGTTTCTTTGAATATTCAGAATGGTTGGTCTCCTTTCCTGCTTTTTAGTATCATGTTTTCATCAATTTGGAAAATCTTCCCACTGTCAGGTTTTGGTTGTTTTTGTTGCTTAGAAAAATGTGCTAATTTTAAAAGGTGATCAAAGCCTGTGGAATATAAACACCCCATAACTGCCAAGATCTTGAGGGAGTTTTATTATTTTGCCTGTTACACACGAACACCCAGGAAAAAAACCCCGACATCTTTATTTTTAGGCCTTGCTAATTCTCAGTCTTCTCTTAGTTGCGGGCTACCTGGCAACAGCTGATTGCCATGGTAACTCTGTGCTGATGAGCGAGGCTCAGCCTGTCTGTTCTGTCTGGGTCGCTCTGATAGATAGAGAGCTGCAGAAGCTTGATGGCCACTGAAGGGCATAAACTGACAGACTGCTTGCTCACTCGAGATGCTGCTGTGTTGCCTGGGACCTCCCACATGCTGTAGAGGTGGAACAAGAGGGAAGGAAGGAACCAGTTGCCTGGGGTTCGGATTTTTGTTGGGAAATAGAGAGCTATTTCTGTCGAATTAATCTCCTCTTTTGGGTCATTATCCAGACTCTCGATGCACTCCTTATCTTTGTTCAGTTCACAACTGCAGTTGCAGTGGTACCTGTTTGTGTTCCTTACCCTGCTTACTGAAAATCGGTTTTCTTTTACTGTTTCTGAATTTTTCTCTCATCCAGAGACATTCAGCCCCTGATGCTTGAACATGTCCTGATTACATTCAGGTGGTTCTGGCATTGTACCTTCTGCAAGACACCGATGGAAGATTTGTCACTGATGCTAGAGTTTTACCTGGGACTTCAGTGCTAAGGTTGTAAGCCAGAGCAGAATTTTGACCATTTAATGTAATAAGGTAAAACTAGCACAGCAGGAAAGAGGTATTCATCTTTTTGTAAATTAATGTAATACTTAGTGCTAGTTCAGAGGTTAGATTTCTTATTATCGTTTGCATTTATTCCACCAAACACTTTTGGTTTTCTGGTTTCTGGGACCTTAGCATGAAAGTTTACTAGAAGAAGTTGTCAGACAAAGACCAGTCTGTCCGCTGGTTGTTAGGACACATTGCTAGCTTTGCTACCAGCTTTGGATTGGTCCAAGTTCCATATCTTGGTTTTAACTCTGTGGAATATGACTCAGGCCTGACTGCTCTTCTTTGCAAGGTTGATGCAAATTATAAGTTATTGGCATCTTTGCATTAAAAGATGATTTTATTGAGATTCTCCTCGATGTGGCTTGAGGAGGTGTGGGTGGATCCTGCAGGTAAACAGCTGGTTGCACAGCCAGTTTCAACAACAGAGATTCTGCTTTTATGACCATGGGATCCTCCTTGGTATTGAGGACTGCTAGGGAGAGATGATATCCACCTCACCAAGTGGCTCAAAAGCATCTTTGCCAACAGGCTGGCGAACTGGTTGAGAACCTTAAACTAGGAGCAACAGGGGAAAGGAGGGATGACCCACAACCAAGTGAGGAAGGGGTGGACTGAGTTCGTAAGCAGAGGGTGCCAGGTTTGCAGACGGGGGAGAGCTCTTAATCTACAACACTGAGGGGGGCCTACATCAAGCCTACACATGCAATAAGGAGATGCCTACAGGACAGCATTACAGGGAAAGTTTTCATACCTTTTCCGAGAAATCAGTATGACCAAATACCCATCTGAAGTGTCTGTCTGCTAATGCATGTAGTGTAGGGAACAAACAGGAGGAATTAGGGGTTTGTGTACCATTTCAGGGCTATGATCTCATCTGAACTGCAGACATGGTGGGATAGTTCACACATGAGCAGCACCATAATGGATGCATACAAGCTTTAGGAAGGATGGGCCATGACACTAAAGGGGAATTACTCTTTGTGTGAGGAAGCATTGGGAGTGTACGGAGCTCTGCCTAGAAGCTCTGCCTCTGAAGAACCAGATGAGGCCTTATAGGCTAGGGCTACAAGGAAGCCCTATATGGGAGACCTTGCAATAGGGGTCTTCTGCAGACCCTCTGATCAAGACTAGGAGGTTGATGAGGTCTTCTTCAGACAGCTGAAAGAAGCCTCATGTTCAAAGGCTCTGGTCCTCCTGTGGGAATTAAACCACCTTGATATCTGCTGGAAGGACAATACAGGAGGCCACAGCCAATCCAAGAGTTTTCTCAAGTGCATTGGTGATAACTTGTTGCCAAAAGTGAAGAGAAGATGACAAGAGGAGGACACTCTGATGGACCTCATACTTGGAAAACAGAAAGAACGGGTCCGGGATGTTAAAGTTGGGGGACACCTTGGCTGCAACAGCCATGAGGTGGTGGAGTTCAGGAACCTGACAGACAGCAAGGCAAACAGCAGGATCACAATCCTGGGTTTCAGGAGAGCAGGCTTTGGGCTGGCCAGGGATCTGCTTGGAAGAATCCTATGGGAGACAGTCCCGGAGAACAGGGGGTCCAGTAGAGCTGGTTGGTTTTTTTCACAAGAAGCGCCTCCTCAAATCTCAAGAACAGTTGATCTCAACATGCAGGAAATGGAAGATGGCTGGAGGCCTGCACAGAGCTCCTGAAAGGAATCATACAGTAGGTCCAAGCATGAAGTGATGGGCTTAGGAAAACCAAAGTCTACCTGGAGTTGAATCCAGATGTGAAAGGCAAGAAGAAGTGCTTCTACAGGTAAATCAGCTGTAAAAAAAGAGGAGGGTAAATGTGGGCCTGCTGCTGAATTTGGCAGGTGAACTGTTTACAAATGGCAGGAAAAGACCAAGGTACTTGATGCCTTCTTTGTCTCAGTCTTTACTGATAAGACTGTCCTTCAGGAATCCCAGGCCCCTGAGACCAGTCTAGAGTGATGAAGACTTACCCTTGGTAAACAAAATTGACTTAAACAGGTCCATGGGACCTGATAGGATGCACTCATGAGAGCTGAGGGAGCTGCTTGTCATTGTGACACCGTTTTTGATTATTTTTGAAAGATAGTGGTAATAGAGGGAGTTCCTGAGGACTGGAACATGCTGTGTTTTTTTTCCTCTGTAGTGTGAATATGGGGGGGGGGAGAAATAATCATAAAAATAGAAGAAAAAGTAAATTCAAGAATTCCCTCAAATTGGTACTCAGAAGCTGATTTTCTTTTTGTTTTTCAAAACTCTGAACCTACTAAACATTGTAGGTCAAAACTAATTCAATGTTACCTACAGAAAAGTGTAATTTTTTTCCTGGAAAGTTGTCTGGTTTCAAAGCTTAATTTTCCTCACAGAAGTTTCTGTGGGAACCGAAAGGCTACTCTAAACAGTCCTTATTTAAATGTGATACCTGCTGGTTTGCAATACCTTTGGGTTGGTGTCAATGTAACCAAACTGGTCAATAATCAATGTGCCATGAAGTTCCTTGATGTTGTCACTGCTTTTTTGAACGTGTAAGGGAGCTATGAAGCAAGTTTCCTTAGAGCAAAGGGAACGGCCTGTGGCAGGGGGGGTAATGGTCAAAGACAGCTGGTACTGAGTAGCACAGAGCAGAGTCAAGCACAAAAGCAGATTTAGGACACAAGGCACCCTCCAAAAACATTTGTGAAGGTGAATGCCTCCTAGGGCCTGCTTTCAGAACTCAGTGGGAGGCTTTGCCTTGTACTCGTGAGGTGAGTGGTAGCAATGTCTCTTGGGTCCTGCTGAGTTTCCATGAGCATATTCAAATATTCAACATCTTACTTGGGAAAGAAACATGCCATTTGATAAACCATTCTTGGCAGGTAGATCACTGATATTTGCCTTGAAAATCCTCATCTCGCATCTGGATTGGTAGGTTTGGGATTTATTTATTTATTATTTGCATTTTCATGTCTTAGATTTTCTAAATGTTACTGTTTTCTAGGTTCAGTAATACCACTTTGAGGGTTTTGATAATGTAGAAGTGAAATGTTTTTCATTTTTACTCAACAATAAATGAATATACACTACTAAAATCCAGATATGCTTTATCTCACATCACTTTGAGGGCCTGTAGTTGCCCATAAAAGCACTGACTGACGTGCTCATTTCCCTTATCTGTCAATGGAACAGAATACCCTGTGATTGGGCACGTATTTTAGTAACTGTCATCTCATACCTGTTAGCAGTAGTAAAATACCAAGTGCTAATGCTCAGTTCTGTACTTGAACTTGACTGAATTTGCTGGGCTGGTACAAACTAGAGAAGTAATTAATTTGTAGAATGCATGTCTTGATTTAGAAAATTTTGGGGTTATCTTATTTTGACATTTTAGGGGAATTTGAATTTTGAATAATACAAGAAATTATCTATCTATCTATATATTCTTAATATTCTTAATAATCTATTATTCTTATATTGCTTTCTAGACCATTCATAATTCATGGGTGAAATGCTGTATTATGTTACATGTGAAATATGTTGAGGATTATATGCACCTTAGAAGCAGCTGCATTTACTAATTTGGGTTGAGTTTAGAAAAATTTGCTATGAAGCTACAGACAAAATTCTGAATGATACTCACCGATTGAGAGCATTATGTTTAGCATCAGTGGGAGTAAAACCAGTTTCTTGGTCTTGGTGAGCTCTGCATTGTTGAACCCTGTGAATTACATTATTTCCTAGATCAAGATAGTGACCTACGTATAGGAGATTATTTTTTAAATAAAACCTGTGAAAGCACAGAATT
Organism: Pterocles gutturalis; assembly: GCF_000699245.1. Lineage (NCBI taxonomy): Eukaryota > Metazoa > Chordata > Aves > Pterocliformes > Pteroclidae > Pterocles > Pterocles gutturalis. The sequence goes on from NW_010101039.1 coordinate 70,751, forward strand.
AGTGTAAATTCCTTAGCAATGTGATATAGCATTCATTACAATCTCATTCCATCAGTAACTGAGCTTTATTCTGAGTCTAGATTTCACTGATAGATTGCTGAGGTTCTCACATAAGAATTTGTAGAAGTCATAATAAATAAGAATTTTAAAAGAACATAATTAATACAAAAGAATTTAAAAGGTTCAGTCAAATATTTATAAATATATTCCTTTCCTTTTTGATCCAAAAATTACAGTGCAATTTGGAGCTACTGGGTGGCCTTTGCGATCCTTGGCAATAATTTTATGGTTTGTTGAACCTGTTCAGGTCAATGGAAGACATATTACATTAAAGACATATTTTACTTATTAGATACCTCCAAGAGTCTTACCATTTTAACACGTAAAAGCTGAGGTTATTATTTTTGTTGCCTCTACTTCAGTTTCAGGGCTCCAGAAGCCAGTTTAAGCCCTTAACGCAAGGCTTGGGAACGCTGGGAGTCTTTATTAAAGATACCTGTAGAAGTTGTCACTGGAAGCCTTAGGCAAACTTTGTAGTGGAAAAAATGTGTCTCTCTTACTATTGAGTGAGGGAGCTATCAGGAAGAATACATAAACAAAATAGAAACCTCTAATCACTCAAATGCTCTTCCAGGACAAAAAGTTGGCAGTGCTGGGCTGCATTGTGTTCATAGTGATAAGATAGAAGATGACTGACACCTTTGGAAGACAGCAAGGAAAGGATAGGTTGCTGTGAGCTTTGCAAGAAAAACTTCTTTTAAAATTGAGATTATTCAAACAGCCATCATTTTTTATTTTAGCACATAAAACTCAGTTTTGAGGAGAGACTTTATGAATGTTCATGTGTTTTTTTCCAGATATAATTACCCTGCTGACATAGTAAACACTTTATTCTCTCAATAACATAATCTGTCCGACAAGCTGTCGGCAGGATAGAAGATGCTTTAGAATACATCTGAGCTACAACTCTTTTTGCAATCATAGCATTGTTGCAGGTGGCTGCTTGTAGTTCATCATTCTTTTGGGAATAAAACCTTAAAAATTATAGAAAAATACAGCTATTACAAATAGGACTCTGTGGTTGAGGGGAAGGACCATTGTCCAGGTAGGCTTTTAGAAATAGATTCAGAATTGCAATTGTGGCTGAGCCGTAGTTCTCTCTTGGCACCCCAGTTCTTGAAATTAGATGCTTGAAAAATAAGAAATGCTGCTTCTGTCTCACTTCTGTAAGCCTGGCAGAACCTTTCTGTTAGGTGTTTCCCCTGCCAGCCACATGTAACTTCCTACCAGTTTTCTTCTGAATTCCGTTTTGTCCTGTTCTGCCTCGCTTATCCTGAAGCCTCTCACCATAGCTGGGATATAAATACACCTTACAAATATACAGCACTTTGAAACTGTGGGGAGCACTTAGGAGAGGAGAACAGTGTCGGAAAGTTTTGGGCAGAAACAGAACCTGAAGTGCAATAGTTTTGCGTCGT
>NW_010101039.1:72259-75077 GCF_000699245.1 Pterocles gutturalis
CAATAGTTTTCCTTAACTTCCCATCAATTACCTTAAAGCAACAAAAGCAGAAAACAAGGATACGTTGGGATTGATCTTTTTTATTCCTAATCCATTAAAGTGACTGTGTGTGTAACTCGCCTAAAGAGAGAGCCAGTGGGTCTTTATGATTCACAGTGCTAAAAAGAGGAATAAATACTGAAAATCTTTAGGAGAATGCAACTGTGCAACTCTTCATTGTAAATTACTATTATGGAGGAGAGCCCGAATCCCTTTATTTTTAAATGTGAAGGGTTGACAGTGTGTTATGTAACTTTAAAATACTGCCCTCATGCTTTCCTTGAACATCTTACTTAAAATCCAGGAACAAAAGCACATGGAAAATAAGTGCTTTGTTGTGTCATATCATCTGTACTGTGTGCTCTGTAAGCATCATCAGGCTGGACTGAATATGCAATGCTGTATGCTGTTGCTATCACCAACGCATTTTTGCAAAATTTCCCCTTTCACAAGATCAAAAGATATTTTTCTTAATGTTTATTACAGCGTATTAAGACATTAGTGCTCAGAACCTTTCATTGCATTAGACAGAACATTGTCATTTTTTTCTCATCAGATGAAATAATCGGTTATCTGAAATTGCATTACTTTCAGATAAAACAGGGAAGAATACTGTCTCAAGCTTTGACAATCAAGGCTTACTTTAGATAATGCCATTAACCACTTGAAATAGCAGAGTGAGACATCTAAGCCATTGCCTCATAGCAAACCAGCAGAAGACAGGGCCAATGCTTTTGATTTGTTTGACAACACTGCAATGCTATTTTAAGACAAAACCTAAGGGAAAGGTCAGTCTACTTGTGATAAACTTTCAAGATGACTTTGCATTAATAGGTGAGACAGAGATGAGAATCTGTTAGGAAGAAATAAGAACACTGTATTTTAATGAATTTTTAGACTTTTTTTATGGAGCCACAGATGTTTGTGACACTCTACAGACAAATAAAACAACAGGTCCTGACATTGAGGAATTAAGACTAAAGTGAAACGTTACACAGTAAGGGATGACAGTATTCACACGGTGATTAGAAGAAAAATATAAGAACATTGTATTTTAATGAATTTTTAGACTTTATTATGGAGCCACAGATGTTTGTGACACTCTACAGACAAATAAAACAACAGGTCCTGACATTGAGGAATTAAGACTAAAGTGAAACGTTACACAGTAAGGGATGACAGTATTCACACGGTGATTAGAAGAAAAATTTTGCACAGGAGTGAACTATCTTGAAATGTGTTTATTACACACATTTGGATATCTATCATCTATAAAGTGTCAATGCAAAGCTATACTTAATGCTGTAAGATTGTAACTGGTGTCCCAGAATAAGGGTCAAGCTGAAGGTCATCGATGGAGAGATGCCTGAAAAAATTTAGAGCCATCAGGTGTCTGAAGATGGAAAGATGAAAGACAGGATCCGTGAGAAAACTGCAAGCAACGGGGATGGCATAGGAGAAAAAAATTGTATTCTGCTAATCACCAGAAAGTAAGACTCAGACTAACTATAGGTCCTTGAAATTTTAATTCTGGTTGCCATCCCAGCCTAAGGAAATGGATCTGTGTCTTGGTGCATAGTCCAAGACTACTAAAAGACCCCATTCACTTCCTCTCTCCCATGAAAAAGTGGCTGTTTTCTCTCCCACTTTCTTGCAAGTGAAGGGCTGGTCTATTGCAAGGTGGTAGAAGTGAACAAGCAGTCAGGGGAGGGAAGTAAGGAGCAAGAGACAGTGATGATCTGGATTCAAGCAATGGATTGAGGGAGCTTTTAGACCATTTAGGCTCCATGGCAATAAGCAAATCAAGCAAAGTGTGAGAATTTTCTAATAGTTACCTGCTCGGTTAACCGAACACAAACTTCAGAGAGCACTGGTTTGGGGAAAATGTCTGTTTTCTTTCAGGCAACTTGTAACGGGGCTTTTCTTTATGTACAATGGAGGTAAACATGCAGAATTTGATTGGAGATGTTCAATTGAGTTTTCTGTGAGTTTTATGACTGAATTGAGTTTGCTACCTTTCCTTGTGAAACAGAAGGACAGAGAATATTTTCTCTGTTATCCAGGAACTGAAATAAACTCTGTAGAAAAGAAAATCTTCTGCAGAGATCTGCTGTTTCTTAAGAAATACTGCTTCCTGTTTGATAACTGCGATGTTGCATGTCTTAAAAGAGACTTCATGGTGATGTGTAGTTTGCTTATTTATTTTCATCCAAATGCATGAAGATCAAAGATTGAATTCAAGGCATTTCTGCATGATTTGTAGGGTATTTGAACTTGGACAAGAAAGAGAGTGGAATTATCAATTGGCAGAATTGTATGTACCACAAAATTGTTAGTGTTTGTCATCTGCTTAGCAGTACCTCTCTATTGAAGTGAGAGATGGGGAATGGAGTAATGATTGTGTAGTGCAAATAAAATTCTGAATTTAAGTGGACTTTGAAAGGCATTGGAGACTGGCTATCAGATGTGGTTTAGTCAAAATAAAGACATTCATCAGGTTTAGGGGGCTGCGGTTAAGATATGTGATTTTTCAGACAGGAGTGCTGAACTGGAACAAAATAAAAGCATTGCCATGGATGTGCTTTTTCCAAATCCATTTTGATTTTGGGAATATTTTAATCTTGATTTTTTTTTTAATCAATCTGTCTAAAGATGCTCCTGAAGATTTTACGAATAAAACCATGTGTTTTGTTTCTTTGATAAGCTTAATTTTCTGAGTTAATAATTTTAGCTATTTTAAAACCTATCTAATACACTTGGCATGTAAAATGACAGCAGG
>NW_010101039.1:75090-78800 GCF_000699245.1 Pterocles gutturalis
TATTTTGTGCTGCCAAGAGGTGTATTTCTTAACTAAGAATAATTAAAATCTACCAAATCCATTTTATTACATGATAACAAAGATAATCTCTAAGGAAGGTCAATCCCTTCCCCCTCCACATGCACAGGAAAATGATACTTTTCTTGGCTCAATACTGATTTCCTTAATCAGTTTTGACTTGGTCATTATTTAAACAGACACTTTACTAACTTCACATTGACTGAAGAAGGAGCAAATAAAAATGTGGGAACTTGCCCCTGGGGGCTTCTTCATGGTAATTTAATACAATGAAAGTGTGTTTTGGGATTAGGAGAGAATTCCATTGGAAGAGATGATGTGTTTTTGAAGTGAAGAAAGTGCAGTTAGCTGTCACAGTCATTCTCAACAACAGTTTGCATAATAATAAACAGCTTACACTTCTATAGGTCCTTTCAGTCAAGAATCATGAAATGCTTTATGAAGAAGGCAACATATTATTATCCACACTTTGCAGATAAGAAATTGCATTAAATAATATTTGAAGTGCAGGTCAAAGGTCTCAAATGAAGCAGGCATATCCAAGTTTGCAAACAAACTTCCTTTATAAACTGTGAGACCATCTTGCCAATCCTTATGACACTTCTTTTTAACACACAAACTTTAGCAGACTGCAGTGAGATTTTTCTAAACTGACAAGCATTTGGGGTTTACGGTGACTGTTCTTAATTATGCAAATTTGCAATCATTGCCCAAACTGAGATTTAGGGCTAGTTGGCAATTAGATCTTTTCGAAGTGCTGCTGGGCAGTCATCAATGCTTTTGGATGACTGAACAGATTCATGCTTCGGTGATTGCTTGACCTCTTATATGTGAGCTGCTGCTTTTTTATTTTTTTTCTTGCCTTTTTTTTTCCCTTTACTGTGCTGGTAGCTCTTAGGTTTACTCAGGAGTTTTTCAGTGCATATTTTATGAGTTTGGTGTCTTCATGTACAATTTAATTTAGCCAAATATTTCGATCACTAATTTCCACATAAGAAAAACTGCATAAATTATACTTTTCCTGAGAATCGCTGAAGCTGAGTCTGTCAAGAAAAGTTAAATTATTGCTGCACAGTTCCACTGTCCTTCTAAGCAATTGCACAGCACTGCATTTGAATGAACATTTTTACATCCAAGTTAAAGGTTCAATGCTAAAGACAGGAGATCTAACTTCTCAAACCAGACCATATTTAAGTCTGAACTCCCTAATATACCTTGTTTGAAGTCAATGGGAATGCAAGGGAGCAGATTAGCCTTCCCACCATTAACAACCTTCAGCTGCACTCTCTTCTTTCAGCTGAAAGTGTATTATATCTTTGGTTTACATTCTCCCAGTTCTCTTTCTGTTGATGGCTACTTACTGTTACTGCTTTATTGCCCACAGTTCTCTCACGTTTGTCTTCCTTGTCCATTTAACATCATGATATCTTAAAGACCGGGACTGTCTCAGCTGATGTAGAAATATGATCTCTGAAGTGATGGCAATTGAACTTCCATAAGCACTCTGAGTAGAAAAAAGATAAAGCTTCAGGAAAAATAATAATTCCTGCATCTTAGGTGATATGGAAAAATATTATGCAGACTAAAACTTCTACAAAATCTACTCAAGGCAGTGCTTGAACATTTGCTTCCGTCTCTTTGTAGAACTGCTGCACAGGCCTAAAGTTAACTATATTCTTAAGCACTCTTCTGTAGCCAGAGCCTGAATTATATTCTGTTGCTGTGTGATTATTTTTGAAAAAGGAAACCTGCATTAAAATGGAAGTTTTCATTACTATTATCACTTGTTATGTGGCAGATTGCATAGAGAAGTCACTGGAGAAAAAAAAAGCCAAAAGGACAGGTAAAGTGGCATAATTGACAAACATTGACAAACACCAAGAGAGCCCCACTGAGACTAAATCTCATAAACATTGTTGTAGAACTGAACTGGGTAATCTCTTTCCTGATTTCCATTTTGCATAGAGAGATAGTAGTCATGTGCATTATTAGTAGCAGTGAAGAATCCCAGCCATCCAGTTTAAGTATTTTCTTTATTAACCTTTGAGAAGGCCTATTTATGGTGTGTATTGTTCACTCATACCCGGCAAAGTAACAATGAGGAAATAACATCTTAAAAACAGCAAACTTCAAGCAAGAATCCCTCCACATCGCTGGGGAGGTTTTTAAAGTTGGGGAGAAAACTTTGTTCTGAAGCCAAACTGAACTGCATTTGACCTATGCATCAGGAATGGCTCTTTGCTATTCCTTTTCTGTTAGTCTGTTCATTTTATTAACTTAAAAAATGAAATTATTTTATCAGATATCGGCAAGCTGCAGGATCCAACATGTTGATATGATTAGCTAATTTGGGTTAACTAATCTAATGTATGATAATTTACAATGGTGTGATAGCGATTTGTTAGATGTTTTGCCATCCATCTGAATTGTGCCATCTAAACAAGGCCCCAGTGGTTTGAAATGTTAAAACAAAATAGATCAGTATATAAAAGATCAAAGGTGCATCTGGATATCATCTGGATATACATTTTATAACATAGATTTCAATTCTGTATATGCATGAATGTGAAATATAAAATATTATGAGGTATCCTCCCAGACTTGTAAACACAAATCACTTTGTCTGTCATTAGATAAGCATTAACAGTCTGCATTCAATTCAGAGAGCAACCTGATCTCACATAAGATTAGGTTATTCTTAGTGATAGCATCTGGGATTAGGCATTCTTCTTCATTTGTGGAAAACTGAAAAGAAACACTCATTTTTCATCAGAGAGGATGGCTTCTGTGGAGCTGTATTATTATATAAACCTACCAGAAATTAATTCACAAAGGATGCCTGCAGAATACTGCCACAGGAAATTAGGACCAAGGAGACCTTCTGCATGGTTCTGTCGCATTAGGGCTGCCAGAAATCAAAACAACACACATATCTACTTGTTTTCATGAGTACAAATAGAGAATCTGCTGAACAGACCTTTAGGTTTTCATATGATCTCTCCTGCCTTTTATTTATCAGTTGCTCTTCAGTCTACAGGTAGTGTACTGAATTCGGTGCTATGGTAACTTAGGATCTAAAGGCAGCAGAATTTTTTCTATTTTAAAGATGTCCTTTTGCCATTGCTATTCTCTCCATACTTTTATCAGAGTCACATTCTGGAATAATATTAGCAAATAAGTAAAAGTAAACCAAAATTGTTTGGTTTTCAACTGAGAATTAACTAGGCCAAGAAACAGCTGGATAAATTAGTCCGGACTTGAGGAAGCTGAGGTACAGAAGTGCTTGCTATACGAATCCCATGATGTGGTGTTGTGATGTGATTGGAAAACAATTCAATCAGGGTCTTTTCAAAGGTCTGCAGTGAAAGGACAACACTAAGAATCGTATTTGCAGATCACAAGGACATCAGTAGGAACTGTAAGACACATGTACCAAATGGCAGTGCTTACAGGATTGATTTGGACTGACCTTTGTTAACACAATAAATGTAAAGGCAATGGTTAGCATCTCCTTGTTTGGTTCCCTTTCCTAGGAAAACAAGGAAGAATTGTTGAGAGTTTCCTATGCAAAATCTTTTTAATTTCAATTAAAAAAAAAATAAAACCTTGTATAGGAGATGGAAGAAGGTCCCACTCTTAATTTGGGCCTAATTCATCCACAAATACAACCAGACTTAATATATATATATATA
>NW_010101040.1:0-11085 GCF_000699245.1 Pterocles gutturalis
ACCCGGGTCATTCTATGATTCTATGAAGAAGAAAAATCAAGGAAAGGTGAACAATGGCACTCTTGGCAAGCCAACAACTGTTCTTTAACAGTGTGAACATCCGGTAGTAACTTGTCTGCATGTTACGCACAAAAGGAGGAGGAGCACAGATCTGCCTCAGATGTGATCTGCAAGTGAAACAACAGAACTTTTCTCCGTACTTTAGTAATACATTAGTTTCAAATAATAAATATTGAAATTATGGTTCCAAATTTATCCTACTGATTTTCCAGGGAATTACACTGCTTACCTGCTTCTGTGCAGGTAATTCAAGCAATTCACCTTTTATTTTCCATTTGAATCATGCTCCCTTTTTAGATTAACACTGTTATTGATTTTATGAGTTTCTGGTTTTCCCTAAGTAAAAAAGTCATTTTTTCATTGTAATGCTAACTTTATTAGTTAATCTATGCTGGCTCAATAACTGCTTTAGACACCTAGAAATTATTCTATTAAAAGCTTAACACACCTGTTTGGAGAATTTTTATTTTTGCACCCAAAAACCTCCAGGAAAATAGCTGGAAGGACTGAATAACCTAGAAGATGAAAGGTGAAAAATACATACCCAGTGCTCATAACCTATAATTACTAAAATAAACGGATCCAGAATAAGCACCATTATGTAACGAGGAAACCCTGATCAGAAACACCCTTGTTTTTTCTCCTCTACTCCATTACCAGGGAAGTATTACAGGGCATGGAAGAAGGGTTGGTCCACAAATATTAACAGGAATGAAATATGGTTTTGGTGTAACTGTGCCAAAGGCACAACCATGTTTTCAAACTGAAATATTCTGTTTTGGAATAATATTAAATACCTTTCTAAATGAGACACTGTAAATCTGTTTACATTAATTCATTTCTATAATCAAACATGTTCCTGATGCTGAATTTATCAAACCAATTTTCTTCTATTTTTTTCATTTTCTGTGCAATCAAAAAAACCCAAAACAAACAAACAAACAAAAAAAAAACAAACCAAAAACCAAACAAAAACACCAAACCTTCATACACCAAATTGGAACGTAGACAGAAATATTCCAATGTTCTCCAAATGCAGACCACTTATATTAGTTCTAAACATGAACTCTTTTCTAGTTTAGAGGTTGAAATTGAAGTCCCTGCAGGGAAGCTACTTAGCAGTTCCACGTACCCATCTGCAATACACAAAGTGGATTTTGCATTCCAAATTACATATTCCAACTACATAAAGGCTGGACAGTCAGAACTGATGTAAATAAACTGCATTCATTATATGCAGTAGATTCAGAGATTTAAAGGCCAAAAGGGCCCATTATGGCCTTCTATCCTGAATTCTTTCAGAGCATAGATTACAGCATTTTTACCTGCAATTCCAGCACCAGGCCTATAATTCCCTGTTGGGTTTTCTTTTATAAAAAGCATACAGACTTGCTTTAAACACTTTCAGGTAGAATCCACTGTATCTCTTGATATTATAACATGAGCTGACAGAGGAGAAAAACAAATCCTACCACGATGCCATTAACACCTCGCCTAAAGAAAGACCTTTCACTATAATAATGCCTGGGGGAACGATCAATAAAAGAAATCCATTTAATTTTACAGTGTAATGTGAAACACACTAAGCAAATGCTAGAACTTAGAGCCTATTCTGCTGTGTCTTGTTCTGGGGAGCATACCACTTCTGCTGTCTGAATCCAGTTCGTGTCACTGAAACAATTCACTATTAGGGTAAAAATACAAAATTGTATCTAATATATCCCACAAACATATCTGTGGGGACTGGCCCTATGCTGCTCCTTCAACACTTTGTCATTCAAAGGCTTGACGCAACCAGTTCAACTATCTAGCCCCCTCATCCATTATAGGAAACAGCCTCAAATTCTGCCCTTTGATTGCTATAGCTTTGCATAGAGGAAACATATTTGTGTTATATATTACACATATGCAGAAGCAAATGGTTATATTTGCAAGTCCATCAGGATCTCTGCTTTCCAAAACAGTAAAGGGCTTAGAGAAATACAGTCTGAAAAATTAAGGAAGCAGGTTTTCTTTAAAAATCTCTACCAAGCAATGATGACAGAGACTCCTATGTTCAGCTGCTGCTGCTGCCCTGCTCAGAGCCAGGGGAGGGTTCTGAACTCACAAGTCCCAGTAAATACAGATCCAGGCAACAGGGCTGTAACCACCTGTAGGGATGGGCTATGTCCCACCGCTGCACAGCACACGCTGCTGACAGCACGGAGCCAGGGAGGCTGCAAGGGATGGCATAAGAACATTAATTGCCTACAAAGAAAAAGGAAAGTTAAAGCTAAAAAATGTCCATCACTTCCTTATTGCCTCATGTCTCCTATCAAAAGAGCCTACAGGAACAACACAGAGGCTTCCTCCACTACTGCAGGTCAGAATTCAAGAATCCTTTGTATTCTGTACTGAAACAATCACACGACACTTTCTAAAATGGACCTGTGCCAAAGGCACAGTCATCCACAATACCAAAAATGGGTTTTCATAACACAGCAGAAAATGAAATGAAAATCCATTTTGTAGTTGGGCCACTGGAAGTCATAGGTAGCAACGATGTGTCTGAAGGCCAATTACTCAACTGCTATTACTTAATTTAATTAAGATGTGCATATAAATTTCTATGCCCAATCCAAACACACACATATTACATCTGCACAGAGCGCAAACATTCCTTTTTCTGCAGTGGCATTTTCCCTAAATAAACAGTGGCACCAAATAAAGGGTGACAACACCGATTTTCAACTTTGACAAAAAGAGCACCAGATCAGCTTTAAAGGCAAGCCCTGCACTGGCAGCAGAGGTATATACTTTTTTTCCTCTGAGAACTCACAAATGGAGTTTCCTAGGAAGGAAACTATTTCCTAGGAAGAAAACAGCTACAGCATTTGAGGATGAATGTCTTGTTCCAAGCAGATGCCTAGTTTGGGCCAAGAACCCTTGGCCTGATACCAATGACTCTAAGAAAGATTTTTCACATTTCTTACGCAGCAGAAGGGCAGGAAAAGAAAGCTTCCAAGTTCCCTGGAGTGAAATATCCACACTATGAGACTGTGCTCAGTGATGAGGGCATGCTTGGCATACTTGGTTTTGGGGAGAAGAGAGGAGAGAGAAGTGCCTTAATTCTCACACTGGAAAAATAAAAAAAAAAAAAAAGTAGCTAGCTCTTGGCAAGAGCAGGTTACTTACTCCCTACAGCAAGGAAGGTAGCTGGGAGAAAACTGTAACTTTCAAAATATTTGAAACTCATCACTGACAAAGTTCAACACAGCTCGGCTCTGGCTCTTGCTACAGGACTGAATCCCTGTTCTTCCTATGTCTATGAAATATATTGGGAGTAAACACCAAATAATGCAAGAAAAGATATATTCCATATTTTCAGTAAATAAGCAATAATTGCAGGAGTACCTGTGGAGCATAATTTTATTTTTAGCTATGAAAAAAACAGGGAAAAAGCTATCATCCATGCTTCTGTGGTCTTATAGCCAATTAAACACTCTTCTGAAATATCACAAGGCAATGGAAAAAATTATAATGTAATAAATAACCTGCATTTTGTTTTTTCTAACATGCCAGGTTTTAAAGCCTCTGAAATGTTTCAGCACAGAGTTATTTCCAAGTACTAGGTTTCCAGGTACTACTTCCAATTAGCATCTGAGGTTCTATTGCATTTGTTTTTTGCTTGTATAACAGATGGCTGGTTATACATATATCTGAGGGGGGGATAAACAGTACAATACCAGCACATTCTACCATAGTTAAGTGTTAAAGTGATGTGGCATTTCAGACTACACAATATATTTTTGACATATTTGATCAGACATAAACCATTACAAGTTCAATATGTTCAATTCAATATAAATTCAAACAAGTTTTGAAAAGTGCAAAGATAGCGATTTTTTTCCCTTTAAATAAGTTTTTCTTTTAGAATTACACTTTAATGATTTATTTGTAAATGTTAAATGAATCATTTCAGTAATATGTGAGTTTAGAGAAAATTATAAAATACTTAAAAGCTTAACATATTGGAGCAACTGCTGACTGATAAGTCATAGCAGCAAAACACTGAGAGTAAACCCCAGCACAAACAAGGGCACTACTTTCTACATCACTTACACCATAGTCACATCCAAGAGTATTTTGCCTGTCACCATGATCAACTTCAGCTACAAAAGCACCCTGCCTAGCTTTGCATCCTTTGAGTTAAAAGAAATTTCCCTCAACAGCTTGGGCACAGAAACAGAGCTCTCTACATAGTACTTCATTCTACGATTGCTCCTGGTGCCATTGGCAATGATGTAAGTGCACTCTGACGTCTACATTAGACGGCAGTAAAAATTTTTGTGGCCAGGAGGATTAAAATAACTCATATTTTTCATTTGGACAGCAAATAAGATGACTAATATTTCTAATTCAGTTATTATGATAGATTTATTTATATCTCTTCATCCTTACATTGGTAATGTACTGTAATAAAGATTGAACTGATTTATGCAAAATAATTGAGCTCAGATAGCCAGCTGAGGGAGTCATTCTTTCCCAGGAAAGGGGCACTTAGAAGAGGGATTCAGCATTGTATTTAATGGGAGAAATTGTTGTCAAGTCTAGAAGAATGCATAGGAAATAATTTTTCTAGTTTCTCCCCTGCAGATATTTTTGCTGTGAGATGCTCTTTTCAGTAGCCCTAGGTTTCATCAAGCAGAACATAAAAGCATTTACTACTAGACTAACCCTTACATCACTTCTCTTAATTCTTTTGTTCTTTTTTCACCAGGTTTTGTTCTATCTACATCCAACTTTTCCTAGCTAAACTGGAGGCTAAATGGGTAACAACACTTTATCGAGTCAGTTACCTGAAGAGAATTCCAGAGCAACTCATACAATCAGAGACCAGACACTGACACCAAAAGCCACTGTTACAGACACGCAGCCTGGCCTCTTACACATCATAATAATAAAACAAACTATCAAAAATCCACAAATTCTTCTAAAGAGGCAGTGAGAAGTAAGAAAACATATCTATGCAAAGCAGAGAGTACCTTAGAGGAATATATTTAACAATAATAAAAGGTGTGCATGTTTCTGTACCCCAGTACCTCATTAATACTATGAAGGTATTTGCAGATTCAATTTCTTTTAGAGAACATCATATGAACTCATTAAAGATGACATAAGAACTGATAAGACAAACATTTAATCAGGGTTTGCTAGATTTAGTAACAAAGGAAGAATTTGAGTAAGTTTTTAATTTCTCTCTAAAGCTTATAGCTGGAAGGAAATGAATTGCAATCAAATGTAAAAAACCCCACCCCAAACCCAGCTGTCAGACATACCATATCCAAAGTAGAGAATCAGTAGCTGTTTCATGTTATACAACCATAAAACAGAAGAAGAAAACAAAGATATGCCCTTACAGCGAAGGACATTCAGTGAACAAAATGCATTTCCATCTTGGTGAGAAGTATCTTCTACAAGAAGCAATCAATGTCCTCTCTTATACACTGTCTGGAAAAGATTTGGGGACTATGCTGCAGAAGACAACTTACACTGCCTGTGATAGAACCAGAATGGACATTTATAATCTAGATTAAAATATAAAAGTTCAGTATTTACTTGCTTATATATGCACAACATGGCAAAATTCTTGCATACATTTGGTTTTAAAGTTCACCACTGAATTCCTTAAATAATTCTTTCCCCCTCACAGGAAACTACTAACACAAAGAAAAAAATTTCCTCTCACTACAGAATACATAAGAGATTGTTTCGGTTCACCAACTGGTGTTTCCTGTAACACAGACATACAAATTCAAAATATTTCCGTAAAATGTAACACTTAGATTTTGCATTCAGTCAACATTAAGAGTTATTGCTATTCATGGATGATCCATGTAGGTAATGTTTGAGAGTCACAGGAAATTCACGGACAGCAAACAGAAGGCACTAACGCAAAAAGGCAGCTTGCTCGATTTCAAAAGCAAACGCATACTCACAGGCAAACATTTCACAGTCTCTTCAAATCTAAAGGAGACAAAATGAGCTGACAAACCTTTCCTTCCTCACTCTGCTATTTTTCAATAAATGGAAAAGATATCCAAGTGGCTCCCCTAGACATTCATCAGGAGTGATCCTGGAACAGATCCCAGCAAACCTTCAGCAAAGATGAAGGTGTTGGAGTCCACATGCAAAATCAAGGACTTAGTCAGAAACACATTAGAGTGGGTGGCTGCACAAGGACAGCATTTGTACATGGAGTATAAATAAATGGGGGGGAGTGATGTCTTCTCTTGAATCATGTAACAGTTGCTTTGACCACAGGAAAGGAACTATGGTGAGTTCTGTGCTGCTACGGCCAGCAAACATGCATTTCCTGCAGAAGCAACAACACACCAATCGTGTGACTTTCACCACTGGCTTTTTGTAATTTTTCAATGCCTTTAACCTCATTATTTTCTATGCACAGCACTTTATATAGTCCTACATGTAATATTGCCATTGTATTTTTGCCTTTTAAAGCTACACACTAATCAACTTAATATGGTGCATGGTATCACCAGGAAGACTTCCCATTAAATAAGGCCACTTGGAGGGTTTTAATACGTCTTTATCACTTAGTGTGTAGTTCTTAACCGCGCATAGTATTTCTTAGCACAAATTACCCCAGTATTGACGAAAGGTAGCAGCACAGGCTTAAATTATTTAAGTAAAGGCACAGGGCATTGAGATTAAACATGCTTTAAGACAAAACCCTACATCTAGCTTAACTAAGCATCCATGTCAACAACCCCTGCAGGTAACGGTGGTAGTCCAAGAGAGACAAAATAAGTGCTTACAGCTTGCAATTCAGCTTTGGCATTCTGAAACGCTGAGGACAGTATCTGAAACCTTCTGGTGATTCACAGAATCAAGTTTTACTCTCTGCAGATTGTCCACTGTAATTTGCACATCATTCCCATGCTAGCCCGTAATATTTCTTTTAATGGGAAGGAATATATTTTATGATGCATGCAGCAGATATACTGTTATCACTTCTTCCCCAGGTCTGAAAAACAGTGACCTCAGCACTGATCACAGAAGCAGTGCCGTTCTAATGTACTTTAAACTTCTGTCTTCATTTTAATGATGCTGCATTTTTAGTACGTTTTTACAGAGACAGAGGAGGTATCTGACTTTTCCCTAGACATGGAGTGATGACTGAAGATTCCTGAACCTTCAATTTCTAACAATATTGACAGAGAGGTTGAAGACAAAAATCTGAAAAAGCTGCACAAATGGTGCAATTATAACTGACTACAAGGTGGAAGGAAAAAAAAAAAAAAAGAATGTGGTATATCATAAATTTACAGACTTAGAAGTCTTCATAGATTTCCCAAAGGATTACTTTGTAGTTCTAAAAGAGAAGAAAAGTTATCTCAGTGGCAGAAGCTCGAGGCACCTTGGAACTGGGTGAACTGTATTTAGAGTTGTATCATTAGGAGAGTAAGTATTTTCCAGACAGGAAAGAGGAAAAAAAAAATCACTTAAATTAGCTTTTTGAAAATAAAGAGTTCAAGTTGTTTCTTTCAGCTGGAAATGTTTTAATACTATGCCTTTTGACATAACAGGTAGAACAGTCACCCAGTAAGCATGAAATTCAGGTTCAAATAACCTCACTGTCAACTGCAATGGCTTTAAATCAAGTTCTAGGAATTAAGGTATGACAGAGCTTACAGATAATCTGTCCCTCCTCTTAATCTTTGAGTGGGTTGGTCCTAACTTTTCAAAATGATTGATCTGAAAAGATTTAAAAGATGTTTACCACATCTCCAACGAATGTCCCAAACACTACAAGATAAAAAGGAACTGTGTCTCCTTTCCTGCTTCATGAATTGTTCCTAAAACCCTTTGTGAACCAGACCTTTACATTTGTTCAAATAACTAAAAGCCTCATTTACTTCAAATACAGTTTCCCTTCTGATGAAAATCCTTAAGCACCTTGATCATTGAGCTGATCCACAACCAGCATTTTACATACAAACACACACACCCACCCCCTTTCTTCAGTTCAGCTGCTATAGCAAAACATTCATTTACTGCAGTCAGTTTTTCAGCTGGAAATGAGCAAACTTTGTACTAATATCAGAAAGGTCAAAATCCAGTCATTTCAGCAGCCACAACAGCCAAACCTTGCTTTAACTGCACACATCTCTTGAAAAAGAACTGAGAACTGCCATTATGGCTTGAATCAACCAGTCCTGTGAGTGGAGAGAGAGAAAGGACTTCCAAATGGGCTCCAGTCATACAGGCGCTGGAGCAATCATACTTTTCACCCTAATTTTCTCAATTTTATTCAAGATGAACACTTAATTTATAGAGATGGCAACATAATATATACAGTGGATGCAAAAATACAATGTATATGCTTCTCTGGAGATGAACTAAAACAAAACCTATGATGAAATCTAATATTAGCATTAGGATAAAAACTGTATTTCCATAGGCACCACAAATACATATGGTATTGTACATAAACTTGATACTAACAAATGTCTGTTAAAGGGAGTTATATAGGTGACTATATTTCCTTGCTAATTTGGATGATTAAAAGCCTCTTGTTTCAGTGACATTTGCCTTGACAAGCCTAAGGAAGAACAACGGTGTAAGAGAAGCTCTTCCTCACTATGTTCAGGGTCCTCATGGGAGTACAAAAAATTAAGGCTATCAGTAGAAATTAATTAGCATCTAGATTTTTTCCATTCTCTCCTGGGATGGAGGGACTACAGGTCACTTCTACTGCCCTCTTCTTATAAAGATAAACCAAATTGATTGACTTGTCCTGATAAGGGGTGGAAGAGTCTTGGCCACAAAGTAGAGAAAACCTACCCAGTAGAAAAATTTTCTTTACAAACATGTAATTTCCAGCACCAAGAAGTCTGATGAATGACAAATACTATCATATTTGTGCTACAAAGAAGTAAATAATCTGATATCCACCAACAGATGCTGGTTGTTGTATGCTTTTTATTAAACCTGTATTTGAAAAGAATAATCTTCCTGAGAAATCTACCTTACCACTAGAGCTTTTATAAGAAAATTCCATGTAAAGAAACACCATGTAATCATATCTGCTGGCCTGTGTATCTTTCACAGGACGAGCTGTTTTGAAATTAGACTGCTTTAAACAGATTCAAGTGTTTTTTCAGTGTGCTTCTTTTTCATATATACCACAGGTCCACAAGTAAAATTCAGGATGTCATTGTGATCTATCCTACCTCTGCCTCTCCTGGTAAAGAGCAGTCATAACTCTTCTTCGATCAGGGAGAAGAGGAGGACTTTTACTGAAAATTGAGAGGTGTTGATATTTCTAGCCCTTATCTTTTCCCCAAATCCAGCTATGATTCCTTCTTTATGTTTTCCTTATACTATCACATTTCCTTTAGAAGAGTACGACAAAAGAGACACTATTCATCTAAACAAAACAGCATCTTATTTTGATTCATAATGGCAGTTAAAGATTATGAGATGGGATATTATCCCAGCCTACAGGCCTCATAGGCTTATGTAGACAAAAATGGGCACTGACAGTATCTCTGGAAGTCAGAAGTGCTTCCAAAGACCTCAGTGGGCTTTGACTCTGTCCCACGGACCTTCACTTGCATCTCCCTAGTAAGGAAAGCCAAAGTTTTCATATCTGCTGGCATGTATCTGAGCAAACAGCACTCCTGAAGGGAGCACTGACCTTTGAGGAAAAGCCCCACTGCCCCCAGTGATACCACATCAAGCACCAAGAACATGCATTGGGTTCCAAAGCAACTCACTGTTTTTCCTTTTATTCTTACACCAATATACCTTTCTGACTTGAAACTATTAAACATTTAAAAATCCCAAATAGATCACTAGAACCTCAAATTTGAATTTTACCAAATCAGCACTAGCTGATGCATCTCCAAATGTTAACACTGTAAATATTCACATATATGAAAACAAATTTCTGGTTGCATTAAGCAATATTTTTAATAAAATTTCCTGACAAATAAGCAAACATCAGCGCACTTTAGGCTTGTTTTTCATTTTTTTCATTATAATGATTGAGGACTAACCTGCAACATTTTTCATGTCAGTAGTTCTGACATCTACATATAAATACCCGTTGTGGTGTGAACATGAATCTAAAAGTTTAACCTGAATTGTGTATAAATTAATGGAAAGACTCTCCTTGTTCTCATTTGGAGACATGGATCAAGCCTTGTCACTAAAATAAGATGTTTCACAACACGTTCTAAGAAACTATTTAGGTAATCCAGGATGTTGTTTACAAGAAAAGAGTAGCCCTAGTGCTAAAACTTTATTGTCCAGAGTGTGCAAGAGTCCTCACCCCTGTTTGGGATAGCCTCTGGAATGGCCTGATAAAGGAAAGACTGCTGCCACAAACAGCTTTTCACTGTCACTGAAGGAGATGAGATTTTAATGGCCTCCTTAATAAAATCCTTACATATAAATAGTAACATTATTTTAGAATTATGAAAAGGAAGCAGAGAAGACAACGGCCTACTTGTGGAAGCTGCTGAGCAAATCTCAGAAGCAGGTAAAGGCCATACTATCCACAGGTTAAGTTACTGGGGTGCCACATCTTCCAGTATCCACAAAAGCAGGACAAAGTATGTGATCAAACAGAAACTATAACACACCTCTTATTCCTTCCCCACACCATTTTGCCTCTTTCCAAAACTCCTTACTTGTGAAAAAAACAAACAAGCACTCAGAGTCAACATAAAATTACAACTTTACTGATCAGTGTTTCCTTAGAAGGCATTGAAAAACCCACCTATTTATGAGCAGAATGGAACATACAGAAACATCCTGAAAGTTACAAAACGTGATTCACTGGTCTGTGAAAAGTCTATGTTAAATAAAGCTTCACGAATGAGTCACAAGGCTCAGAATTCCCTCTCTTTCCAGCAGCGTTATCAAGCCAGTTTAATATTTCCAGGTAAATAATTCATGTTACTTTTGTTTCTCGCAATAATACATTCCCAGAAATGCCGGCTGCACAGTATGCCA